>NC_065919.1:77419010-77550887 GCF_024586455.1 Bactrocera neohumeralis | reverse complement strand
ACAATTTTAACATCAATTGAAATGGAAAAGTTTATCATATTTCCCTGGCTACGATTATTAATAAAAATATTTTAATTTGAATGGGTGTAAGATATATTTATTCACAAAGTTGTGTTTATATATGAAATTTGATGGGAGCAGTAAAATAGTAGTAAAGTAATAAATTTTGTTTTTTTTTTTAAACTGAACGATTTTTGGAAGTTCCGTCTATACGAGATATTAGTACTTGGTAGCATGGCCATGATTTTTAATAACTGCAATACAACGCCTCTTCATAGAATCTACGAGACTCTGGCATCTTTTTAGTGGTATGTTCTGCCATGCTTGCTGCACTACGGTCCACAACTCATTGTTGTTTTTGGGTTTGTCATTCCATACGGCTTTCTTAAGGTCTGCCCAAAGGTTTTCAATGGGATTGAGGTCAGGGGATTGAGCTGGCCACTCCATGACCTCAATTCCATTGACCCGAAACCACTCCTTTGCCACCCTACTGGTATGTTTCGGGTCATTATCCTGCTGAAATATCCATTTCAGCGGCATGTCCTCTTCAGCAAATGGCATCATAATATTCTGCAATATATTCACGTATGCGTATCGGTCCATTATGTTAGTAATTTTGTAAATTGGGCCTACACCTCTATAAGAAAAACAGCCCCAAACCATGATACTCGAACCGCCATGCTTCAAAGTTTTTGTGGTAAACCTGGGGTCGTACTCTGTATTAGGGGGGCGTCTTACATACTGACGGGACCCTTTACCGCCGTATAAAACCACTTTCGACTCGTCAGTCCACAATATGTTGCGCCACTTCTCAATCGGCCAAGGTAAGTGTTCTTTGGCGAATTTCAGACGTCGAGCTACATGATTTTTTTTTAGTAGCGGTACTTTTCGAGGACTGCGGGCATATAAATTATGTTCACGTAAAAGTCTTCTGACTGTATGAACACCGCAGGGCAAGTTCAGTTCGTTCCGAACCTCCACAGCCGACATTGTAGGCCGAGTCTTAACACATCTTACAACTTTACGTACAGAATTCTCAGAAAGAATCCGCCTTGCGCCCCTTTGTTCATCTTTTTTTTTTATAAATAATTGCGTTGCGAATCATTGTGGCTGAACACCCTACCAGACTTTCTACTTCTTTATATGTTTTACCACTGTTTATGAGAGATTGAATCCATTTTCGTTTCTCTTCACTGCAGTGCTTCCCGCGGCCCACTAAAATATGCACAGTCATATTTTTTAGCTTTTTTCATTGGATAATAAAAAAAATAATAAAAAAACTTACTTTTTGATTGATAAAATTAAATATTTTTTAGTAAAAATAATCTGTGTCCAATCAGCTCACCGTTCACTACTATTTTAATGCTCGCTCATAAAAACAGGTATCACAATATAATTAGCTGTAAAAAAGTAACGGTAGGTATTTCGCACTTATTGTTGTGTATAACAGGACCGTTACACTACAGAGAATATAACTAGAATAATAATCAACTTCAATACCATAAAAGAAACAAAATTTAAAGCGAAACTATTTTTGTCAATAGCCACTACTATTTCAATGCTCGCAACTGAAGCCCTATGGATAGAAGCTGTAACGAAGGCCTTAATAGCGGAAAGACATGCCAAAATATTCTCGTCATTTACGGTCTTTAGTATCACGAAGAAGATGTTCATAATGGGTGAAAGTAAATATATTTTTTGTCGGTTTATGTGTTGTTGCAGCGCAGTTGAATTATTCAGAAAGCATTGGCGGCATCTTAGGAGGAATGAGTGATGGTTAGTGACAGTTAATTTTTATGTAAGTATGCTGACCACTAAGTTATCAGCACAGGCGTAGAGTGGTGATAGTGTTGGTGTCCTCACACTTCCACAATAGCTGATGGGCGTAAAACCGAAGGATTATTCATCCATATTCTCATTGTGACAGTTATGGGGTAACATTTTAGTTTGTTTGGATTTCTCCCATTTCTATCACTTAAGCCCTTAGCCACGGCAAAGTTATCAACGCTGAAGGAGACAGTTTTCGATTAAATTCACACCATAAGCTCGAGTTTAACATTCTCCACTTATTCATTTTCTAACTGAAGAGAAATTAATGTTTTACAGAAAATTTTTTTAAAAAAGTCGAGTATGAGGCTTTATGTTTCTAAATAAATCTTATGTATTCAAATTTAATGTTTGCAAGGTTTTCTAACTTTGTTGTGTGTACTGTGTTAAAATAAAATAAAACATAAAGACAAGAAACAAAATTAATGTATTTTATTCTATTCCAGAGTTAAATCAAGACTCAAATAAATATTCCAAATATATTTTAGACTAAGCTCTTATTATTTACAGACCTCTTTGTAAGCTCTTGATCAAACATTTTCTATTTCAAAAACGAACCACATGAACAAATAAATTTTATAAATATTCCAAATTTATTTTCATATGTACTAATGATTTACACTGCATATTTTACTGAACAATTTGCAGGTAAATTTATTAATAAACAAATCTAAGTTCGGGTGTCACCGAACATTTTATACTCTCGCATGATAAAGTGATAATCGAGATTTCATTATACGTCATTTACATATTTTTGAAATCAGTTTTATTCCGCTATCATCATTGGTTCCTAATGTATATACTCGTATTATGCATCATAACAAAATGCGTTATAGAAGAAGGCGTGGTTGTGAACCGATTTCGTACATGTCATCAGGGTGTTAAGAAAATATTATATACCGAATTTTATTGAAATCGGTGAATTAGTTCCTGAGATATGGTTTTGGTCCATAAGTGGGCGACGCCACGCCCATTTTCAATTTTTAAAAAAAGCCTGGGTGCAGCTTCCTTCTGCCATTTTTTCCGTAAAATTTAGTGTTTCTGACGTTTTTTGTTAGACCGTTAACGCACTTTTAGTGATTTTCAACATAACCTTTGTATGGGAGGTGGCGTGGTTATTATCCGATTTCTTTCATTTTTGAACTGTATATGGAAATGCCTGAAGGAAACGACTCTGTAGAGTTTGGTTGACATAGCTATAGTGGTTTCCGAGATATGTACAAAAAACTTAATAGGGGGCGGGGCCACGCCCACTTTTCCAAAAAAAATTACGTCCAAATATGCCCTCCCTAATGCGATCCTTTGTGCCAAATTTCACTTTAATATCTTTATTTATGGCTTAGTTATGACACTTTATAGGTTTTCGGTTTCCGCCATTTTGTGGGCGTGGCAGTGGGCTGATTTTGCCCATCTTCGAACTTAACCTTCTTATGGAGCCAAGGAATACGTGTACCAAGTTTCATCATGATATCTCAATTTTTACTCAAGTTACAGCTTGCACGGACAGACGGACGGACAGACGGACGGACAGACAGACATCCGGATTTTGACTCTACTCGTCACCCTGATCACTTTGGTATATATAACCCTATATCTGACTCTTTTAGTTTTAGGACTTACAAACAACCGTTATGTGAACAAAACTATAATACTCTCCTTAGCAACATTGTTGCGAAGTATATGTAATTAAGTCTAAAATTTTCTTCTTAGTTTTTTTCTCTTGAAATTCCCAAAGTTCACTATATAGTAGTAGCCGATTTTGTTAAGTTTACCACCAAAAGGAAACCGATATCGCAATTAATTAGAACATATAATTCTGTAGAATATTTTGCATTATTTGCATTTTGCATCAGAAAAGAAAAATTATTCCTCCTAGTTTTAAGGGCCACCCCAGCTCTACCAATAAAACATAAATACTGGTTTATAAAATTATATTAATAAATATGTCAATTTGACTCAACAACAACAATTTAGAGTAGAAAAACTTTTCGAATTGCAATCGCAAACCTGTTGAAGGTGGTAACCAAAGTAAGAATTGCGTAGATTATAAAATGCTAAATAACAACAACAAATCAGAAAGCACACAAGTAACAAACAGTCAAACCAAACCTATTGATCAGAGATACATGGAAATACAGAGACATAAGTACCCGTATCAAATGAATTTACACCAGTGTTGGAAAGTGATATATACAGCCTTAGCGTAATACGAACTCTAGAATTGTTCACCATTATATAGACTTTTTTAAAACTTTCAATATTTTTTGAATTTACATTTTTCAATTTAGTCAGATGAAGATAATACAGGAAATGCTTCTGGACTAGGAGAGGGAAATTTATGTCTCTATATGTGTTATATTATTCTTTACGATTCTTAAAGTCCTCAGTTCCAAACATAATTATATTTTTCTTCACTTTTCAACACTGCCTTACCATATGAATATTTACAAATGTTCGCAAGCGACGAACACACGAAATATTAATGCACCTGCAACAACATCGCGTGTACAAAATTTGTTGTTATTGTGGAGTGGCATGAAGCTGGGTATTGCCGGCATAGAGCAGTGTGGGCAGCCTGCCACTGTGATTGCTGTTACCGCCGCGTCTGTCAGTACACATGTTGCATTTGCGCCAATCAAGTTTTGCACCTAGACACTAGCGCTGTTGTTGTTGCTGCTGTTGTATTGTTTCCGCAGTGGGCTTTGATTGCGACGCTGAAGCGGGTGGCCGGACGCATTTGCATACGGCGTTGCTACTTTGTTTGTTGATGCTCGGCAGTGTGTGGGTAATCTATACACCGTACCGCTGCCTCCACAACAATTGGTGTGTGTTGTGATTATGCTATGAATAGGAAATAAAAATGCCTCTAAGCTGATATTTACGTAAATTTAATGAGTATACTTTTGATTTATGAAAATTTGATTTTGTTGATTGAAAATTATTGTTTTTTCCATTTTGGTATTGGAAATTGATTTGAAATTGTATTTTCCAAATTTTTTTTTTTTAAATAAATTAAATAACCATAATTAAAATGAACTTCTCGGTCAGCTTTGTTGTAACGTAAAGTTATATCTTAATATTTTATTTTTAAATTATCCGCTTTAATGACGAAATAAAAATGTGCTCATACGAAGTTTATTTGAAGCTAAAAATGAATTTGAAATTGGTGTTTTCAAAACTCATGAATTGTTATAATTAAAAAAAAATAAAAAGAATCTTTTAAGCGAAAGCTTAAAATCATTTTCCAATGCCAATAGTAATGTAATGTAGTTGTACAGTTATTTAGCTTACTACTTATGAGCCATTTACTATGTACGGCGTAATTACGAAGAAAAAATCGCGTTTAAGAAATTACTCCAATTTCCTAATATAATAAAAAGAATTTCTCCAATTAAATCAAATTATGAAACTTTTGATTGATATCTCAAATACAGAGAATCGTATGCGTTAAAACAGCATTACTGCAAATAATAAAAGCGAAGTGGCAATTATAAAAATGGCATTTGACAACCGCGAGCTCTGTGCGTTGCCCTTAAATGGTGTTGGCTGGGAGCAGCAAAGCATGCAAGTCTCTGGTGACGCGTGGCACATAAATGGGCAAGCCCGTGTTAACAAAATGAGGTTGTAAAAAAAATTGTTTTAAAAAACGTAAATAATGATTTTTGATGAAAATGTGGCGGCGTCATTGTCGGAAAGTGTTAGTGGTTCGCATGAGTTCTGCTCAAACATATCTAGATTATGCAACTGAAATTTTTTATACTCTCGCAACAATGTTGCTAAGGAGAGTATTATAGTTTTGTTCACATAACGGTTGTTTGTAAGTCCTAAAACTAAAAGAGTCAGATATAGGGTTATATATACCAAAGTGATCAGGGTGACGAGTAGAGTCAAAATCCGGATGTCTGTCTGTCCGTCCGTCTGTCCGTGCAAGCTGTAACTTGAGTAAAAATTGAGATATCATGATGAAACTTGGTACACGTATTCCTTGGCTCCATAAGAAGGTTAAGTTCGAAGATGGGCAAAATCAGCCCACTGCCACGCCCACAAAATGGCGGAAACCGAAAACCTATAAAGTGTCATAACTAAGCCATAAATAAAGATATTAAAGTGAAATTTGGCACAAAGGATCGCATTAGGGAGGGGCATATTTGGACGTAATTTTTTTGGAAAAGTGGGCGTGGCCCCGCCCCTATTAAGTTTTTTGTACATATCTCGGAAACTACTATAGCTATGTCAACCAAACTCTACACAGTCGTTTTCTTCAGGCATTTCCATATACAGTTCAAAAATGGAAGAAATCGGATGATAACCACGCCCACCTCCCATACAAAGGTTATGTTGAAAATCACTAAAAGTGCGTTAACCGACTAACAAAAAACGTCAGAAACACTAAATTTTACGGAAGAAATTGCAGAATGAAGCTGCACCCAGGCTTTTTTAAAAAATTGAAAATGGGCGTGGCCTCGCCCACTTATGGACCAAAAACCATATCTCAGGAACTACTAGACCGATTTCAATGAAATTCGGTATATAATATTTTCTTAACACCCTGATAACATGTACGAAATATGGGTGAAATCGGTTCACAACCACGCCTTCTTCCAATATAACGCTATTTTGAATTCCATTTGATGCCTTTTCTGTATAATACGAGTATATATGTACTTTAGGAACCAATGATGATAGCGGAATAAAACTTTACATAAATACGGTATTTGAAAAATATGTAAATGACGGATAATGAAATCTCGATTATCACTTTATTGTGCGAGAGTATGAAATGTTCGGTGACACCCGAACTTAGCCCTTCCTTACTTGTTTAATAATATGATCAGCATATTTATGAGCTTTAATTAACTCTTTTGCTTACATATAACGGGTTTTCCGACGCCATATTTTTTCTCGCTCTTTTGACTTTTTCTTCTGTAGGGTTTGCCATTTTATTATCGAAAGATATATGATCCAACAACGAGTTGAAAATATTAAAATTTATTGCCGAAATTCGGAGTCAACGACCTCAACTTTAAGAGCCGTACGTCCAATTTATGGCCGTCATAATCGTCCTGTCAGATCAACAATTGAGCGTCTAGTGGAAAAATTTGAATCTACAGGCACAGTACAAAATGTTTTCATGCCAGTGAGTGACACAAAGAAGTGTCTGTAGTGTCGAGAATAAATGTAGTGTAAAGAATAAAGTTCTCAAGAGTTAGGCATCCCTGTAACGTCATTGTGGTGAATTTTGCAAAAAGATCTTGGCTTTCATCCTTACAAGATCAAATTGACGTAAGAACTGAAGCCGCTTGACCACCAGAATCGTCGTTTGTTCATGAATTGGTTGAGCAAGAACTTGAAAATAATTCGGATTTTCATGATGATCATTCAGATGAGGCTGATATGCGTTATTGGTCAGGCAGCAATCCACACGTACATACGTCCTCGCTAACGCGTGGCGAGTTGTCTCCGAGAACCTGCAGAGTCAGGACAAACATTTTCGCGCTACGTGTTTCTGCGAGTGGTGCAAGCGGAAAATGAAGCGTTCGTTAGAGCAGAGGTACGCGATTAAATTCTGTGTGAAACTCGGTAAATCTGCGACAGAGACGTTTTATATGTTCCTTTGGTAAAAGGTGGTGTGTTTCGTTGGCACCAGGACTTTGATGAATTTGTTCCTCCTGGACAAACCGTCAACGCCAAGTTTTACGTGGAAGTCGTCAAGAGACACAAACGGAGGGTCGATCGGGTCCGAAAAGAGATCGCAGTTGCCCCGCTACCTAACCAATGCCGACATCCCAACACTTCAGTAGCCGCCCTACAACTCAGAGGTCCTCCCGGACTTTTTTTGGTTCCTTATCTGAAAAGGCCGATGAAAGGCAAACAAGAAGAGGAAAGAGGGAATCCATGCTGCATTGACGCAGAAGGAGCCTATTTTGAAAATTTTCAAAGAGTTGTAACGAATAGTTCAATAAATTATTTTAAGTCGACTCATTCCCATTACTTTCCGGACAAACCCTGTAAACAACGAACTCATTTCAGTTAGGGGCAGAAATTATTAAATATTTCACAAAAAAGTCAACAATAACATCAAAATCGTGCTAAAATCCAACATACAATTGTTATTACTACTGATTAACACCCTCACAACTCAAATCACTGGCACAGGCTGTGCGCCACGCGCCTTCCGTCTGCGCAATAACCCTGTTGGGCCAAGGCGTCAATCAGCCGTAAAAACAATTGCATTGTTGCTATTATAATATACGGTATAAACCCATAACTAGGCAAACTACGTGCAAAATACTATCTATCAATGATATCTATACTATTAAAATGAAATTTCACTTGCGTTTCATGGGTGTAACTAATCGCCGCTTTTGAAAAAAGTGCGCAGTCTGGCTGCCTACAAGTATGAAATTTGCGGATTTTACTTCGATTAGTTATTTTTGTGCCATTATTATTGTATGTAAGTACGGTTTAGTAGTTATACCTCTCCTTAGCTCATAATTTAGGTTTTGCTATTGAAATTTAGCACGAAATTGGAGCAAATCTTGCGACTGCCTATCGTTCCGGTGACTGCTTATAAATTGCAATTATCTCTGTGCTACGCTGCGCTGGATAGCGGTGAATAACGGCTGATAGTTGTGAATAAAATCTTAGTGCCGGCAGTTGCGCATGCCAAGTAGAGTATAAGCTAAGTTGCCACAAATATTGGCGTGATGCTTAAACACTTGCTTGATTGGCAAAGTGCAACAAATTTGAATTTCATATGCGGTAATAAGTTTTCGAATTAAGTTATCATTAACTTTTAACATTGAAATGTGCTTATTTAAGCGCATTTTATCTTGAAATTAATTTATTTTTAATAATGTTCGAGTTATCGTTCACCATTTTCGAATGTTAATTTTTTCTGTCCAAATCATAGCATATAGCTGCCATACAAACTGAATGATCGGAATCAAGGGCTTGTATGGAAAACTTTTGCATTTGACGTGGTATCTTCACGAAATTTGACATGGATTACTGCTTAAGGTAATAATATAATCTCCGAAAAAATTTTCAGATCGGATTACTATATACTGCGATACTGAAGCTATACTTCCATTCAAACCGAACACATAATAACTAAAATAAATGCACCTGTGAATGGCATATTAGCTTCGGTGCAGCCGAAGTTACCGTTTTTTTTTTTTGTTTTTGTTTTCAAATAAGCAAACAGATGGAATATATCGATGCTAGCTCCATCCCTGTGTTCTGGAATATCGACTCGATAATACACGCATAGAATTTAAATCGGTTTGGGAGATTATACATTTTTGTGATCAGCGCTGATCTCTATATAAGATATTTCTCATTTGTCTTTATAAGTATGCAACAGAGATATTTTTTAAAACTAAACTACTTTTACTATCGAAATAATCCCACAGCTTAAAAGCACCTGTACCTCCATTGACATAATCACTGTGACCGCTTTGGAAAATTGCATATCCAACCAATTCAGAATAAAATGCAAGCAATTATAATAACTCATAAAAGACAGCATCGACATTGTTTTGTCGATTTGACAGGCGAGACAGTCCGTTAAAAAAACAAACACAAACTAATTTGTTTCAATTAAAAAAAGCTGCAAAGACAACACTGCTAAGCCGGTTTATTGTCTCCGTCACTTAATGAGCTAGCGAAGTGTGCTTGAGCAAACTGGCGTCCGTTTGTCTAACAAAGTCAGCACACTCGCATACAAACCAGGTAATTAATGGACAGTTTAATGCTGATAAAAATGGGTGGTTAAATAAATTAAAAACATAGAGATACGCAGTTTGAAATGAATACGATAATTATGCGATTGTAACGATTAATTTGATTGACAAGTAAACTAGTTGTTGAAATCGTTTGACGTTACTCTTTTTTATTCTGATTTAAAATTACGAGAGAACCACAAATAGTGTTATTTTTTGGAAAATTTTGCCACTGCGGAACTTAGGTGAAGTTATGTAGAGTAGTATGTGGTGTGTGTGAGTTAGATTAGATTTTGTTTTGTCAATTCGTTTAAGTAACGTTTTATTGCGACGTTAGGTAGGACTAAATTATCCAAACACAAAAGAAGAACAACAGTAACAACAAATATCCATTGACAGCAGGAGCACACGAATTTTTAAAGCAAAAAATTTTGGATTGGTTAATAAAAACCTACAAATATATTTCTTCAAAGAGACTCAAGAGAAAAAACCAAAATATAGTGATTTTAGTGTTTCGGATTCATATTTTATTACCCAACCACGTTAAAAACGAGGCTAATGAACCTAAATTTTTTATATCGAGCTCGCTATGAAGTCATAAAAAAACAAATGTTAACGATTTTACTGATGCAAGAAATAACTATTTTTGGAGAACGAAAATGCGGTAGATCCCGTCAGCTTTTCCTAGTTGCTCCAGCAGATAACGTGGACCGATTTCCCGAACATCTGATTTTTGGGTGAAGCTCATTGATTCGAAAAATTGTTTTGATCTCACAATTGTACATTGATAAAAATGTAGCATATGTTGCAATATGTTGTAGAATCGCAGATGTTAATAAGCAAAATTTAAACGGCTCTAAGTATTTTTGAAAACATAAGGTAACGCAGAAACAGCTATGAATGTTGCCACATTTTTGTATAGCGTCAAATTATTTTATTAATATATTAATAGCTAATAGCTATATCAACTAAATTAATAGGTTCGCAGAAGGTGTGTCTACGCAGATATTTCATCATCGATCGTGCAAAAGATGGAGAGTAGAGCAGAAAGTATATAAATGATCTCACCTTCCTCCATAATATATAGTATAATTGCCGTATGTTCAGAGGACCTCTTTTATTCCACTATAAGCCAAAAGAATCTCAAGGCCTCACAAATTGTGGTCATTGACTATCACTTACTGAGTTTAAGAGTGAAATGTACCCTCCATTCTCTCTTTAGAAACCGTTATTTGTTCAATTAAAGTCTTTTATTTAAAAAATATCAACTTTAGAAGGCTGCGGCTGAAATTTACAATAGTATTTCTTATATAATATTCAACCATCCAAATTTGTTAAAATTAGGGAACGAATTGTTAACTTTCATTATAAAGTTCTCAGAAATTTCAAGTTCTTTTGGTCAACTTGTCGGTTATTTTTCAAAAATGATCCTTCCAAGACCCCACACGGAACAACAATTGTCAATTATCACACAGCAACAAAACCTTCTTTGAATCCCTTGTCATTGCCTTTCTTTGCTATCCACGCAACTGCAATTTACACAACACCAAGTTAAAACTGAAAAGCAAGCAAATTAGTTGCAACCTTTCAGCAAATACACCAGCGATTTTCTAGATATTATAGTGCAATTTGTTATCCTTTCATCGCCACCGAAAGTCGGCACAGTTCCAAAGTATCGCCGAAAGTTTGCAATCAAATCGCTTTCAATTAAGTTTAAGCGACCAACTAAAAAATAATAAATTAAATGCTGCAAACATATAAAATACCTGAGTATACCTGTGTGTCCATCGACCGTTTTAGCGGGTGGGCAACGCTGTTTTCGATATAATTGGAAATAATTTATATGCAAGGCTTTTATGGGAGATTTCGATTTGATGGTGGGAGGTAAGCGCACGAGTGGTTGCGAACGCGCTAATATGCACCAACTAAAAATGCACTACTTGCATATAAATGCACACAGCACTTATATATATGTAAGTAGCAAAATTATCATTATCTTCCGCAGGCGTACCGATGTAGCGGGCGTCGTTATCAGCGCGACCCGTCTACTCCCACAAGCCGAGCCAAAAACGGATTTTTGTTACATTTTCTTTTTGTGCTTTTTAACTGCAATTTAATTTCTCGATTTTGTTTTCCTTTTTGGTCATAACACGCTGGCGCTTGGCGCACTTGTAAATGTCTGAGCTTTTTAGCCAAAAGCCACAACCAATTTGCGGCTGCTGCGTTACCTTTTTGGCTACTGGTTCCAACAAAGTATCTCTTTCGATGTCAGTAAATTTGTAGCAAAACGCCTTAGTGGGTAATTATTTCGCTGGGGTGTCGGTTGGGGTTTTTTATTTGAAAGCTTGTGTAGTTTTGTTACACCAATGTAATTTAGTCAAATGAATCCAAAACATATCGTTTAAGCTTTGACTGCCATCAGTCGTTATGGGAACAACCTGGATCCAGAATTCAGTCTCACTATGTTAAACCAATTCTTAAGTTCGGTGGAGCCTCCACAGTAGTGTGAGGCTGCATGATGACCCAAGATTTTGGATCTTTTGCCAAAATAGTTGGAACGATGCATTTGTAAGTTGCGCGGAAACCTTGCCTCCACCTACCAAAAGAAACCATTGTATTCCAACAAGGCAACGACCCAAAACATACGGCTAAGATTACCACTATACATAAATGGCTACATGACAACGGATATAAAATTCTCCTTTCTCTCCCACCAGTTTCCGACGTAAACCTTATAGAACATCTTCATGGCGTTCTAAAAAGAGAAATTCTAAAGATAATAGAAATGTTTATATAAATAACGTAAGGAAGCATATGGAAGAAAACATATGAAGGAGAAAATTAGTCTCAATATTGCAAGAATTAAACTCCGATTACTGCTTGATATTTATGTATTTTACGTATTGGCATTTATATTGAACTCTGGTCACTCTTTAAAACAAAACAAGAAAAAACGTTAACTTCGGCTGCACCGAAGTTAATATAACCTTCACAGGTGAAATTCTTTTAGTAACTATGTGTTCAGTATGTGGAAGCTATGGTAATCCGATCTGAACAATTTTTTCGGAGATTACATTGTTGTCTTAGAAAATAATCTATACCAAATCTGGTGAAGATACAATGTCAAATGTGAAAGTTTTCCATACAAGAACTTGATTCCGATCGTTCAGTTTATATGGCAGCTATATGTTATAGTGGTCCGATATCGACCGTTCCGACAAATGAGCAGCTTCTTGAAGAGAAAATGAAGTTTGCAAAAGGATATTTTAAAAACTGAGGGACTAGTTCGTATATATACAGACGAACAGACAGACGGACATAGCTAAATCGACTCAGCTCAACATACTGATCATTTATATACTATACATATATACTTTATAGGGTCTCCGACGCTTCCTCCTGGGTGTTACAAACATCGTGACAGACTTAATATACCCTGTTCAGGGGGTCAGCACATTCGTTAATAATTTTTGATTAAGTTTCATTATTACATCACACCAAATATAATTTCTTTAATAAGCAGTAGTGAAGCTGTGCCAAAGCTGAACTTGAAAGAAATATTTCCGCTGCTCAACCACACTGCCGTTGCCACGCTAACTCACCTGCGCACTTGCCCGGCAGCTTATTTTTGCCGTCAATAGGCGCAACGAATTACAGGCTGCATTATGAATTGCCGGCTTATATGCATTTTATGTAATATATTCATCTTATGACCAGAACAATTTCCTTTCCACAGCCAACAACTCAATAGCAAAAGAACCCTAGAAGATATTGTGGCGATTTAGATTTATATTCAAAAATTTAGCAGCAGCCAGAAATGCTTTTCACAACGCTTTTACAAGCCGCGCCACATACGAACACACTCATACACCTGCAATGCTGTCATGATTTATGTGCTTACACATACATTAAATGTATACAGAGAAAATAGAGAGTACATGCTTATATATGTGTGTGTGTTTGCAAGGATTACTGGCGTCTTGGCCACTTCAAAGGCAATCAGTTGCGGTGGATTGTAGTCAAATTGACTTTGAGTTGTGTCTCGCCTCGAGTTCGTTTGCTTTTGACTTGTGGCGGCGCAGCCAACACACCCGACAGTAGTATTGAGTTGAACTTGTCTGGGATTCACGTTGAATTTGCTTTGGGGCAGAATTTGACTGTGGCGCGATGTGTTTATTACAGGTGGTGGGTATTTACATTGTTGCAAGTAGACTGTTTTTTTTTTTCAAAATATCATTGCTAGCTTTCGTTAGGCACTTGGAGTTCCTTCCAATGCTATCAATCATAGAAGCAAGACATTCTGGCTACTCAACCTAAACGAGATAAATATCATTGTTGTTGTAGGTAAGTGTGAAATGCCTTTTCGGTGGCTTTGTAGACACTTGCTGGCTTTGTATGTATGTATGTAAATATTACACAACGTGTAAGAAAATGTGAGATTTTCGAATATACATACTTTACGAAATTTACTTGTTTGTTGTGTTTTAAAACTTTGATTTAGTGCTGAATTAGTAGACACTATTTTATTTGTTCAAGAAGATGTGCAGGAAATTCAAATTAAGAAGAAAACATGCCGTAAAATTTACATCTTTATGATCTTTTTTGGGTAAAAAATTTTAAAGGATAGTAATATAATAATTGTTAGGTTTTGTGTTCTTGTTTCCTTCTTCGTAAAATTCTACAATTATTTTCTGAAGTTTTTATTGCTTTTGGCTCATTTATATGAATGAAATAGTACTTTGGGTTTTTCATAATATTAACTCATTTGTGTGTAAATAACGAGAAGAGTATATTAAGAATAATTCCATGTTTGTAACAACCAGAAGGATGATCGGTGTGATGAGCTAAGACGATTCAAAAATTTCTGTATTTACGTGAACTAATCTCTAAGTTTTTGCGATATCAGTCTGAGCTTTAGCAACTTGCATTTTCCCAAGATGTACTCATTTTTCGGGACCACTGATATCATACCAACTAAACTATCAAGAAAAGAATCTTGTATGAAATAATTTTCCGCTCGAGAAGAACTACGAAATTTAGAAACAAATTATTGTTCAAACCAACTTTACACTCTTGGCACATATTGTAAAGGTCAGACCACTTTAGATGCCATCCTAACTTACTGATCAAAATTTACATAAAGATATTTTTATTTACTATGCCTGTAAAGGGTTTTAAGTATTCGGTGCAATCGAAGTAAAAATTTTTCTTGTTTTTATTAAATACAATACATTCGTTAAGAATTTTGTCATCCAAAACTTTTTTCCAAACTCTCAACTGATTACCGTTAGTAGCAAAGCAACCACACCTCGCGATAATTCGCAAATTTAAAAGTGATTATACAAAATAACAAAAAAAATCATATGTGCATGCTTACAAAGAGTAAAACTGAAATTAAGGTAATCAAAAGAGTATTTACTTTCACTGCGCTAACCACCTGATAATTTCCCGCTACAAAGCAGTCAATGCAGCCGACATTTCCTTTTCTCTTCTCTTTCATCTTCAATTACATCACCTGTCAGGAGGCAGGTGAACGACGTTTACCGCACCACTTCCTAGCTATTATCATAGTGGACAACGCCAGCCTCAGCGTCATCAGTGGGTCCAGCAACGGCTTCAACGCAGTCCCATCATCACTCATTATTTTTTTCTTAATTCCATTTGGCTGCCCAACGAAACGCGAAGCAACGAAATCACAGTTAAAGGAAAATGAAAATACAATTTTCCGTTTCTCCAAATTGACGTGCAATAAGGCATAAGCAACCAGATCGCGGTAACCCCCAGAGTGTTAAGGCAAGTAGGTGGTCCAGCGCGTTTTGTTAGCGGTACGTTGTAAACACGCTTTTTCCAAAACTATTAAGGTGGGTTTATAAAAATAATAGATATACGCATATACTTGCGTAACATAGAGCTCAACCAAGCTAAGTTTACACAAGGCGGGGAAATTATTTGTAAAGCTTTGGGAAACTAAATACTTTATTTTTAATTAATTTATGAGAATGATTTTAAAAGTGTAAATAATCTAATTTCTTAATAAATTGCTTCTTTGTCCCTATACTTTGGTTTTAAATTTTTAAAAAATATTTTCCCCAGAATATAATTTTACTTTGATAACTTAACATTTGGCTTTAATTTACCGTAAATGATTAACAATAAATTTTTCGATGTACCTTTTGCCTTGCCTCAAGGTATTTTTCCGTCATAAACTTATATATTATGGTTTATTATGCCAATGACCAGCTTTTAAAAATTAATGTGGAAGAATTTTTGATTTGCTGAAATGAGCAGTAAATTACACTCTACATAAAAGTACATACATATGTATACCTGAGGTCGTTTTAAGTCGGTCACATAATGAAGTTGAGGCAGAAACAAAAGTCGTCACAAAAGGGTAAATAAGTGTTTGAATATAGAACGAATATAAGTAAAGAAAGAATTGGTTTAAGTTTAAGTTGTTGTTTAAAATAATAGTCTAGTATATGCCAGTACTTAGTCAAGTGTAAAAAACAACTTACCGTAGTCATAAAATAAGCAACTACATTCCATAAGTTAAAAAACTGATATAGGGTACAAGTATTTACTGATTAAGTAAGTAACATCTTGTTTGATCATAATTAAAAATAGCCAGATAGCGAATTTTTTCACCAGAAATATGTTTTATTTCACTAAAAGCGCAATAGGTTACATTGCATATCCTAAAATCTATGCTAAAGCTTTTATTTTGGCTTAATTAAGATTCAAAAGGCTTACTTGGAGTTATATTTTTACATTCAGTTAAGCAACAACTTAATTAATAAGCAATTTTATACTATTAAGTTAGTTAGCTAGCAAGTTATTCCCCAGCCACTTGAATAGCAGCAGGTTCTTATCTAATCACTAGACATCAGATAGCAATATCTGCCAGTCTTACTGCCATGCCATGTGCACATGCGTACAAGAGCAATCGGCTTTATTCTTGAATTGGCAGGCTGTTTACACGCAAATACTTATCAGCATGTGTCAATTATAAACTAAATTACAAAGTCCACAGTTGTTGACAGTTTGTAGTTGGAAAGTGCAATTGGTAATTGGATAATAGAAGCATGCCCTGCGGGAAATCTGATACGACATGTGAAAACACGATTTATATTTTAACTTTAAATATACAATTTATCGATATTTTTTCTAACTAAAAGTGGTAAGTTTTATATTGTATATATATATTGCGGCCCAACTTTGGATTTTGGATATTTTGTTTAGTTAAATCGTATTTTGTTACGTGATCTTAACCTATGCTGTGTTATGGTTCGGTAAGTTATCTTGCAATTTGACTTTTTTATGAATATTATCGACGGAATTTTGAATACTTGAGGTACGTTAATTTCAAGTAATTGTACTCCGTTCCAAAAATAAGTAGACGAGCCTCATTTTAAACAAAAAAACATATATTACAGATATTGTGTGTGAAGCATTGTGAAAACTCCGTGTTCATACAATTTTTTGTTTCTATAATTAATCAATTTCTTTTCCTCATTTAACTTATTTTGTGCCGCTGGCTAAATCATAAACATATTACGCTAATAAATTTTTCATTAAGAACTATGCTTACCTAGGGTAAGAACTTAATTACAAACATTCTCACACCTTCGGTTATAATTTTTCATATCACAATAAGATCGTCCGGTCAGTTTAACATTGATTGTCTCATGCAGAAATTTATGGCTCTATTGGCTAGGTAAATTGTTATTTCAATTTTGTCTGATTGCATGCATTAAAATGCAAATTTTAATTCTTATTTATTCAACTTTTTGCCATTTTTTTTTAATTTATATTCGAGTGAACGAAATGGCCAACCACTGACAGTGGGGGATTAAATTGGCGTTGGCGTGGCTAATCGAAAAAGAATATACATATGTATATGCTATGGAAACGTAGTTGTAGTTTAAACCAGTTCCCATGAAGATTGATAATTGTTTTGATGATTTTGGCTACCATTGCTAACAAGGAACAACAGCAATCCCGATTTTTGTAGTTAAATTAAGGCAATTGTTAGCATTTTTGTTTTTAAATACATTCTTTAGTTTATTTTTATTATCTTCTCTTTTTCTTCAATCCTAATATAACTTTTGAAGTTTGCAGTGTATTTGAAGAAACATAAAATTTTTACCAGAAAAAAAGGCTTTGCAATTTGTCGAAGGGAAAAAATTATTCTGTTTGACAGTTATCCCTCCAAAATTCAAAAATAACAAACAACTTCATACCTGTAATGGATCACCCTAAACTTTAATTACATTTGTATTTGTTTTTTTTTGGATCTGCATCAATTTTACTAATACTGATATAGCGTCATCTATCGGAACTATATTTTTTCGACGACTTCAAGTCATACAAAAACTGCCTGAGAAATACTTTTAATTGCTGATTTATCTTTAAACATCACAAACATATTATCTTTTTTTATAATATTCCAGCGATCAAGTGATAGTAGTCAAGATCGTTTCCAACTTATCTGAAAGTCTAAGAGATATTTCTCAAACATTTTTTTAGTACTTGTTTTAATAATAATCCATTGTATTCTTAGTAAATTTAATATTTAAAATTAAAAATATTAAAACTGAATTGAAAGTTCACTGGATTTTTCTGCGAATATTTTACTGATGCATATCCTTTTCAATTTATGAGCCAGGGTATATTATTTTTTTTGCCACAAAAATGCCTTAGGGCATCATTAAAAGTAAGATGACAACCCAATGACTTTTAGTACCTGATCGTAAGTTAACCAGCACGTTAAATATGCAAAGGTATAATTTATGCGCGCTGCAGAAAGTACCAGCAAGGGCTGAAGTGAGACCTTTTGTATTAGTATGCATATGTATATACATATATATTGATTTAATTTTATTGAAATATTTACATTTTGATTTATACTAACTAGTTAAAGCGAAAGGGAGACTCTAATCTGAACTCCGCAATAAACTGAAGAATTAAGCGACGAACTTCACAACTATCAACAACAACTATTTGCTCAACACATGTTTGCATGCGGTAACTATCTCTGCAGTTCATGACAAATAACTGAACCATGAAAGTGGCAGTAAATATATACAAATACAAGGATCTAAGACATAAGGGGTTTAATGGAAATATTTTATTATGACTTTATTGCCTTCGGCGGACAATTGAAGTGGGCGTCACCGGTGGTATTAAAAAGCAATTCAGCATTCACCTGAAGTTCATGGAGTAAAAGCAAAGAAGCTGATTGGGAGTCCACTTATACACACATAAATATACACATATGTATAAGCGCATTAGCATTGCCTAGTGGCAAGCGTTGTGTTTGTTGTGCCGATCCTTTTTTACTTTGCCACTGCCATATATTTTTACACTGGCTTTCAGGTGGTATGAACATAGAAAATGCTTGTAAGTCTTAAGGTGAACGCGTTTGCTCGGTTACAATATTTTGCATACTTTCTTCATTTGCATGTGGCAGCATTCGCATTGAGTTGGATAGTTGCGGCTACTTTGATAATGATAGTTTTTAACATTTATGAGCATTGCCATTTAAATTAATATGAAAAGATGGCGATTTTAGAAAATTATAGTCATGGAATTCTTATTGGGCGCAGTTTCAATGGCAAGAAAAGCATAAATATATATTACTCGCGATGATAATTGATTTTGATGTGGGCTTAATAGATTTTTGAACGTCAATTCAGATACAAATAACCTTAGTTATTTTAATATACCATTTCATCACATTATATTAAGACTTGCGGTAGACTTGTGTATATATATATGTACATACCATATGTACGTAGAGATTATAAGTATAAGTACATATAAGCTATAAGTATAAGTATAAGTACATATAAGCATAAGTATAAGTATAAGCATAAATATATTTATAAGTATACAAATAAATTATACCAAACAAATTTACGGTTAGGACAAAACATTATTACAAAACAAAATAAAACATTTTTAGTGGTCACATTGTTTTCGCTTAGAAATTTTCTTACAATTACAGATAATATACCACACTTTTCTTCTTACAGTCTCTTCCTTATCCTTTCTTTCTTTAATCTCAATATGATTCAATAATAATCCAGCTGGCTGCAATTAGCAAAAATGCGTTAGCGAATTGCATGCATTAATTGGCAACACGCTTCGTGCTATCAAAGGCATCCTGCCGCGTGTGCTGCCACTGTGTAGCGGTCATTGCAACAACAAAGCGCTAATGGTATTTTATTGCAGATGCAAATTTAATTTGCAGATGTCTAAGGCAGGATGAATGGAGCTATATCTGCCAAGAAATATATACAAAACAACAACAATAAATGTATGCATATCCAGCTGCAAGCCAAATAACCCAAAATGGCAAGCCTTTTGTGGTAGGCATAAATGTGGTGGATATGCGCAGCTGTCGCGGCTGGCAAGCGTGTCCAATCACAAACAAAAATGCAGATTATATCCGAGATAAAATAATTTGTGGCTGCAAGTTAACCTTTATTTTGTATATAGGTTGTATACATGCTCATATGACCATTCTTCGTTGCAGCGTTTAATATTAATGCTACTGCCTTGCCAGTTGCAGACTTCACATTTATTGTTTTTTCTTCCATAATATTTGTCTCGTACATAAATCGCAATTTAGTCGTTTTCACAATTTAATAAGATTTTTTAATGTTAAACCAAAGCGTGACAAAAATAGTTCAAGATAATCCAATTACAAATGTAACAAAAGTTTACAAAATTTAATAACAGAGTTTCAAGAGCGTTTGAAATTTTTCTGCAATTAACTTCTATATTTCTTAAATTAATTACATTCCTTTAAAATGTTTTTTAATCTATTATTGACTTCTCCATGTCAATTCATTTGAGTAAATACAAAAAATAAAAAAATGTTTGAAACTAAAATTAATTTTCTTCAAAAAAATACGCAGCTGCCAGCTATGTGAAGACGGTCAGATATCAAAGTTGTCTTCATTTGATTCTCCAAAAACTACGAACATAAACCGTTGCATTTCTAGGGTGTTTCTCTTACCTCAGAAAAGATAAGATCTTAAAAGAACTCTTTATATAACTTTGATTACAAATTTTCATGAATAAAATTATTAATTAATTTCAGATTTGCCAATCTCAGAGCAACCTAGCCATGACGGTGCTAAAAACTTCTATTAAATACCAAAGTAAAGAAAGAAGTGTCTTCGTGAGAGTGCAGGAATTTTTACAGCTTTTTTTGAAGGCAATTCAATGCAAATTTTTATGAAAAGCCGCCTAAAGCACAAAGAGTGCTAAAGCCATCCATCGCCTTCCAATGCACGCACAAGCACGCACACCAACTCAACTTTAATGCCTTAGGGCCCCAAGAGTGTGTCAATAAATACGCTTACAAAACAATAACAACAACAAGGCTACAATCAGCATTAGCAACAGCAATAAAAAAGAAGCAGCCACAGCTAATGCTATGGACAGTAGAATTCGCGAAGAATTGCTCTTCACACGCTTGATTAAGTGAAATTTCTCCGTGCCACCAGCGCGGTTTTAAATGCTGTGGAAGCTATTGTGGCGGTTTTCTGGTTGTAGTGTTGGAAGAGTGGAAGTTGAATATAGTAATGCTGCATCTCAGGCAATGCGGAAGCAACTCACTTCTAAATAATTACTCGTTTACGTAATAGGTCTTTCGTAAGAATCATCTAAGCTTTGTTGTCACATGTAATTTTTTAACTTTCATTGTTTTTAAGCAATGACTTTGCTGTGTTGATTAGTCTTTGTTCGTTTACGATGACGATTTCTTTTTCAATATTTGTGCGAGTATAAGAATAGGCAAGGTGAAATCCATGTAAGAGATCGGCAAACCACAAAAATTTTTAAAGTTGCATACAACCAACAATATAACTTATCATACGAATACAGTAAAACATTTATTTTCAGCAGCTGAAAGCAATTGTCCAATTACTTTCATTAGCATCAAGATTATTTAAGAAAATATCTGAACCCTGACCCAAAGTGTGCAATTATAATTGATGTAGTTATATTTCATAACCAATGTGTCAGTAGCTAGAGATGGTAACTTGTCATTCGATGTCAACATACCTACATAAAAGTCAGCACACTATATCCAAACCTACGTAACTGGAATGCACCCGGATTTTTATATGGCTAATAATAAGGTCAACTTGGCATTCCTCCAAATTACGCCATTGATGTTTTTTGCCACTACAAAAACAACGTAGTACATCGTGTATTTTTTCATATAACATTTCTAGTAACATTTATTTCCTCCCCATATATGAACGAACTAGCTGGTGTAGTGGATGAATGAGTCATAAAGTGAATCAGTATAAAGTCGAGTGCGAAGCGAATTGGCTACTTCCACGTATTGTTAACATGCTATATTATATAATACATTTGCAAAATTCTGTGCGCGTTAACGTCATATCCGTGGAAGTACGAAAATCAGTTCAAGGACACCAATTTGTCTGTCATTAACTACCTTTGAGTAAGCGTACAAATTTAAAGTGTAATTTACTCCCACATGCATTTCTTCACCATGCATACTTACACACATATACCTCTACACCAAACGACACATATAATGTTTTATGTAAATCCGTTCTTAAAAAACTTGAAATGTTTCGTTCAACGAAAATTTATTTGATTGTTCCTAAAGCGCAACAAAAAGACAATAAAAGCACCGAAACAGAGCAGAGTTGCGCTCGAGCGAGCTCCAGCCACAAAATAAACTGAAAAGTGATTTGCTTTAACGGGAGCGAAACAAAGTTGAAAATTAGTAACTGTTTTTCCGTGGTGGCGTTAAAATCGTTAAATTTGCATTTGTAATGGATATTGCGAATGGCTCTGTGGCAAAGTGTGAATACGCCTCAAACATTTGCACATTCGAAAACCCAAAATCTGGCTAAGCC
Source organism: Bactrocera neohumeralis (assembly GCF_024586455.1). Classification (NCBI taxonomy): domain Eukaryota; kingdom Metazoa; phylum Arthropoda; class Insecta; order Diptera; family Tephritidae; genus Bactrocera; species Bactrocera neohumeralis. Next base: position 77,528,431 of record NC_065919.1, on the reverse strand, counting down.
GCAATTTCCAGACCAAAAGCCAAGTGTTACAGCAATAAGCGAGAATTCAATTAAATTGCTTAGCATGACTAACTGGAGCACAAACAGCGAATTGTAATTGAAGAATTTATGAGAGAATAAAACGAAACGATAATCACATGAGTATTGAGTGAAGTTGTTAAAAATAAATACACAAATATTGGATAATAATAGTAAAATGTGTAAGTGAGAAAATGAGCAAACGTGGCGTGCTTCCATAAATATTAAAAAAAACAAGAAAAACCGTTAACTTCTGTTGCACCGAAGCTAAATACCCTTCACAGGTGCATTTCTGTTAGTAACTATGTGTTGTTTCCATAAATATGCTAAAAAATCTGAACAATTTCTTTGGAAAAACTTTGAAAATTTTCCAAAATTTCGTGAATATATCTTTCAAATGTGAAAGTTTCTTTACAAGCATTTGATTGATCGTTCAGTTTGTATGGCAGCTATATGCTATAGTTAACCGATCTGAACAAAATGTCTTTTGTAACATATATTTTGTCGAAAGAGCATTTGATTCCGATCGTTCAATGTCTTCTGAACAATTTCTTCGGAGATTATATATGTCTTTGAAAATAACAATTTCTTCGGAGATTACATTGTTGTCTTTAAAAATAACATATACCAAATTTCGTGAATATATCTTATCAAATGTGAAAGTTTTCCATACAAGCATTTGATTCCGATCGTTCAGTTTGTATGGCAGCTATATGTTATAGTGGTCCGATATCGGCCGTTCCGACAAATGAGCAGCTTCTTGAAGAGGAAATGACGTTTGCAAAATTTCAAAACGATATCTTAAAAACTGAGTGACTAGTTCGTATATATACAGACAGACAGACAGACGGACAGACGGACAGACAGACGGACATGGCTAAATCGACTCAGCTCGACATACTGATCATTTATATATATACTTTATAGGGTCTCCGACGATTCCTTCTGGGTGTTACAAACTTCGTGACAAACTTATTATACCCTGTTCAGGGTATAATTATAAAATGTAAACCGAATCGAGTTAGCTAATTCTGAAAGTGATGCTTTACCGAAACCAGAGGAGAGGGTTTACTGGTGTGAAATTTAGCAAAAGTTGCCCCCTCTCTGAAAATCAAAATTATATACTTAAGTATCCTAGATAAAAAATAAGTTTATTCAGAGTATTTATATGAGTTTTCCAATAATTAATATTTAGTAATAATAATTCCAATAATTAAAAATAATAATAAATATCTTCTTCATGCTCTCAACGCAATCACTGGTGTCTGCATAACTTAACTAAAAGTATACAATTCAGCACAGTCTCCTGCAATAATTGCAATAAAATTTATGTTCTTGCTGGTAATTACAAAAGCTCGCTTATAATTTGCTTGCTGCCTACCATTTGGCAACTACACTCTTCCACTTTTACCTAACAACAGCAAATACGGCTGATAGCGATAACTGGGCTTGTTTAAACATACTTATACCCTCGCTACCCAAAGTAGCTGCTTTGTTGATACGCTGATTGCCAATTATGCGTTTTAACAGTGCGCTCATAAAATGACCGAGAATTTATATAAATTTCATGGCCAGAGTGACAGTTTTATGACAATCGGTGCTTAAGAAACCCGAAGAGCAGAACAGGTGGTGCGAGAAAATAAAAAAACACTCCTTAATTATTGTTGGGGCATTGTTGCAAGATGAAGGAGTGCTGATTTGGATACTTCATAAAACTGTGGTTAGATCTCTCCGATTAGAGGAAGAATACAGAAATGGCATCACGATAATTTTGTTGCCGTTTTGGATTATATAACTAAAATTAACAAAAAGCAAAGTAAAACAAAAACATACAAAGCTATTAACACCGATTTTCCAGCAATAGGAGCAGAACTGCTGAAAACAAAGGACTGAAGACGCTTATTTGGCCGAGAAGAAACGGAGAATTGGTTTTAATATTTGAATATTGGTTTTCGTATTAAACAGTTAGCGCAAATACAACGTAAACGCGAAAATTTACAAAACCAATAACGGACATAAGTAGATTTACTTAACTAATTGATGGCAGCGAGAGTGTGCATCTTATGAAACTTTTTTGTAGTTAACGGTTTAAACGACCGTTTGCATCAATAGCATTGCATGTCTTGGGTGTAAGCTGTGCATATGTTTTGCTCACCATATGAATTTTCATGTATTCGTATGTGTGTATATATGTTTGTGCGTTCACCTGTATGCTTAACACTTAATTGTTATCAGCGGTTTAACGCAAATGTGCCACAAATTGTAATAAACTGCGAAAAGCAGAAACATGAATAGTTTAAACGAACTTAAAATGGAAAAACAAAAGGTAAACAAGAACATATATTTACGTGCAGAAAACATTCATTGACTTTTTGCAAGAGTCAGATTTATATAATCATATTTACCAGTATACACAAGTACATATATGTATATCTACATTTGTATATATGTGTATGTTAAGAAATATGCTCTTTGATTGCCTTGGCAAATTAAAACTTATTGCATTCACTGCGCTTACTATTTCTGTTGGTTAGCATAGTTATTGTTGGAAGTTCTCTGAAAGATTTTGGGTTGTATTTGGAATTTAGTAAGTGAAAAGTATTTATTACTACTGCATAATGTAATGAAAAAAAGAACTCTTAAACACTAAACTCGTTATTGGACTTTAGGCTTTATATCTTCGATAGGTGGGGACTCTAACTGATAATCCTATTCCACACAAGAGGATAGATGTGAGCAAGGAGTTTCCCTTTCTGAAGCATTCCTTCTTCATGCGACTTCAATAATATGTAATTTTTGAAAAGTTTTATCTCTCATTGAAAGTTTGCACCTGAATCAACAAGCTTGCATTTTTAAACAGTTTTCTACATGAAACCTTCACTATCTTTTCTAGTAGTAAAAACAATAGACTTGTTTAATCGAAACACTTTAAATTATACATATCTCATTGTACCTAAATTGGCATACATTAATTGCAGGGCTGTAATTTTTGCCACAGAAAAAGAAATTGTGTATGAGTCTGAGTGCATGTAAAAACAAAATTAATTCCTTAAGGGGTTACATATGTCCAGAATTTTCAAAAAATCGATTTTTTTTATAGGTTATTATTCTTTATAGTTTTAGGCGTATTTCTGTGAAAGTCGGTTGTAAAAGTTCCCCATAGATACAAAGTTATGGTAGAAAATCAGACCGCGCGACTAGAGTTTAATGCACACAGGTAGCTGCACATGAAAGTTTAAACGCGTTTTTCTCGAAACTACTTTTCCCGGCACGGTCTGCATGATAACGGATCCAGTTTTTAACCTTTTCTTATGCGATTTTTTTTTTAATATTCGAAAATGTTTTCTCTATAGTCTGTGGAGCCGGATTTTCATTATTTTTATTAAAAAATTGTGACATTTATGACGTAAAACGCATACTTTTCTTCTAAATTCCGTAATTTGGAAAATTTTTCGACATTAAAAAATTCGGCTCGACAGACTATAACCACAACTTCATTTTACAAGATTTTTTTTATTTTTGCAGATCCATCAACATTTCAAGGATAAATGATGCAGACCGTGGAGCAACTTTTTTTTCATTGTACTATTGGGTCACGTGATATTTTGTGCTTTAAACACTAATTTTTGTAAAGAAAAATTAAAATACATTTTTTTTATAAACTTTACGTACCAATAAACGTTGTATAAAATTTCTTTATATTCATTTAGTTATTTTTTTTTTATAAACTTTAAGTACCAATAAACGTTGTATAAAATTTCTTTATATTCATTTCTATTGTTATCCCTTCTGAAAACAGTTTTTCTTTTAGCGCATTTTTGGTGCTGCTGGACGTATGTAACCCCTTAAGCAACACCTGAACAAACCGAAAACGGTGCGTTGACAAATTATTCAACTCATTCACGTGAATTTGTTGCCATTTAAGAATCTGAAGAATTTCCTCAGCACTGCCAGTCAACAAACAACTCGCTTTAGTACCATAAAAAGCTGGCAGAGCTTAAGCCAAATGACCATAACTGAAATTAACACTTTTCGCCGCAACCAAAGAAGGCGAAGGCATGTCTTGGCTGGATTAATTTTCTACCAATGCATTTAGACATACTACCACACATATGTATATGCAGCCCAGAATGCGATCCAACCCATATAATCAGACATACAGACGCAAGCGCGCTGTCACAGTGACAATTTTCTTGTCCAATTGCGAAGCTAAGCAACTTAAATAAATTTAATTGAGTCATAAATTAAAAGGATATACTGAAGACGCGCTAAGCTGAGAGTGGGCATTGAGTTGAGAAGTGTGTATTGGAGTGTTATGTCTTCAGACGGGCTGAAACAAACTAAAACTCAGCGGAATAATAATAACTCAGTTAGTTTCATAAGCTAGTTGAGGTGTGTGTTTATCAGCATAGTCAAAAACAGCACCAGCACGTACGCAAGGGCCAATTGCTTGTTGGTATATCAGAACACGCAATCTGCCACAAGCGTCACTACGTTATATCCTGTTGTGAACGTACAACTTTTGCTACTCATGCATCCACTGTGAATTGACTTAGGTTACTTTTGTTGCGATTTTGTGCAAATCAGCGCGGTATTATCTCTTTAGTTTACAACCCTTTGGGCTTGCCGCTCATTAGACGAGGTGAGAAAAGCTATTTGTACACGCAGATATAGCTACAGCTGTCGTGGGATGGCAAAATTGCATTTGATATTAAGAAAGTTTATTTCATAGCAGACTTTGCTAGAAAATTTTTCAAATTTGGAAATAAAATATACAGTTAGAAGTCTTTGTAGGCCTATTGTTGCTTTGTATGTTGTAGATATACGCATATTACATATATATATATATATACGTTTATGCCAAATAAATCAGTAAAAATGTGGATAATTATGAATGTGTTTGAACTCACCAACATTGCGCCTGTTAAGGCTGTAACCGCCCTATTTTGAACGCCTTCAACAAGCCGAGCACTCCACTGAGATACGAGACATCAACGCAAAACTCCCACGAAAAGTCGACGGCCGCCCGATAAGGCTGGCAAATTCATGTAACACAAACACACATAAAGCTTTATTTTAGTTTTTTGGGAGGTGCCACAAATAGTGGCACATAACTTGGAGTACTGCCCCCAAATTCGTTGTCAATAAATTTCGCAAAAATAAAATTTACAACAAACATGTTGTTGTGATTTTGTGGCAGCGAGTTAACCTTTCCAAATGCGGACATCAAATGGTTCGGTATGTGAATTTTATATTTCTACATAAATAAGTTTGTAAGTGAGCGCAAGCGACGCCAGTATGTCAGGCGTAAGAGAATTAGTTTTTAAGTGTACCCACATGAGTTGGCAGCACGCTGCTGCCTCTTGCCACAACTGGCTGTTTGTTCCGTACTCGGAAAAATTAAATGCGCACATAGTTGTTGTTTTACAGAAATGTTTGAAATAATTTGTCACACCAAAGTGACAACTTTGCTATGGATTTTTGGTGCGTTGCTGAAATGTTTGCGATAGATTGCAGTTACCTATTCATTCATATATAAAAATGTATAGTGTCGTGCAAAATTTAAGATAAAAGAAATGATAAAACTTTAATTAATATTTGGCGAAACACTCATACATTTTACAAATAATAACGAAAACTAAAAAAAATTGCAAGCAAAGCATAAGCGATTATCTGAAGCTTAGAAACTGAGGCAATTAAATGCGCTTAATTGGTAGTAAAGCGATTGTGGTAATAGAAAAAAGTGTATACTTTGGTTTTATATTTATGCATATTAGGGGACACTAAAGCTTTTACTGGTTCTTGAATTATCCATAGAATTTCTTATATTATATTGAAATACAATTGCGTTAAAAACAAATAATATATAACTGTTTCTATACATACACTTGCTGAGCTACTAAACAGTTTGCAAGAAACTGAGCGTTTAACCAGTCAAGTGCTGAATACTTTACATACCAATATTGATTGTTGTTGGCAGAAACGGGTATTTTTGCATTGTTGTTACCCAAAACAAAGTGTAAACAAAATCATGACACGCTTGACCCAAATACCTTGCCACAATGAGATATGTAAGTAATTGTACTGGTTGTACAAACGATATTTTCTCACATCTATATATTTATATATACCTTAAAATATTTGAGAATATGGAGGCAATATGCCTTTTTAATAAAAATACGTTCTTGTCATACAGGATTCACCATCTTGTAAGTCGATATATGTATGTAAAAATATTGAATAGCTTTTGAAAAAAAAAATAACTGCCTTTTATATTCTAGTTATTTTTTTTTTCTTTAACTGAAACCTTTATAATTTAATTTTACTACTTTTTAATTCAATGATTAAAGGAAGTAATTGAAGTGGAGTATCGTAAAGTAGCCTGATTGAAGTCGGCAAACAAGCAAAAGTCAGGGGAATTAGAAGTGAAAATATAAACTCCTTTAACCCTGATTCTTTTCTAACGGAGGCTGATTTAGCATTTCTCTGGGCCTCATGGCTGCTGATGATAATGCTTCGTGTACAATCGAGATTTCAGTGTAAAGCGTTTCGGCGATGGGGGACGGTGAGGCGAGAAGAAAAAGTATCAGCTGCAAGAATGGCAGGCAATTAAAAATGCAAATGGGTGGTCTGTCTGCGAAGTTGCGCATTATTGATTTTGTTGCTGTTGTTGTTGCTATCATTATGGTCTAAAACGTAACCCTTCGTTATTTGCCTCCTCCTTGAATTCAGGTTCGTGGCTTAAGTCTTTTGATTTTAACATTCAGTTTTCATTTTGTTAGTTTTATTTATTAGCAGTGAGCATTCTCTTATTAATAATAGCTATTGAAACTATAAAAAAGAACTATAAGAAATAAGATGACATACAAATTTAGAATATTTCGATAATATTGACTTCTTTTACTGGTGTTTCGAAAGTTTCAAACGCAACCGCTTTAGAAACATCCATTTTAGTAGGAGATTAGGTTATAAAAACAAATATATGAATATAAATAGGAAGTAATTGAAACCAAAACTGTCAAAAAAACAAATTTTAGGACCAAATCACAAAACTCAAACAGCTTTAGTTATGATCCCTAAATTTACTTTCAGAACAAACAATACTGGCAAACGACTGTATGGGAGTTTACAGTTGTAGTGACAGAACTGATTTGCATACAAAATTAACAAAATGCCTAATCGAGGCAATGAATTAACCAACGTCGCCAGAAACAAAGTTTATTTCCCTGCGCTGCAACTCCAAGTAGACACAGGTGTGTATATACATATGTGTGCTGCGATTGCCATAAAATGATAAACGTTTGAAAAAGTGGTAATAATGGTACTTGGGAGTATGGCGTCTAGACACGCGATATGTAAATTTTATTTGCAATTCGCGTGTTGAATCATTGGAAATTGTCAACATGCTGCAAACATATATGTACATATGTGTATTTCTAAAAGTGTCTACACAAGCAAGCATGTAAATATATATGTATGTTTTGCTTATTTGTTAACAGAAATGTATACATATATATAGATGTATAGACCTGTAGACAACACTAGTCACATGAAGGTGGTTTACGAGATGCTTTGGCGATAGAAATCAAAATCGTGAAATGAACAAGTGTCCAAAAGCATGCCAACACCCTAAGTGGTTAGTACAAGAGTGCACTAAATAGAAACTTAACTATGCAATATATATTTAATATTATATTTAACGATTTTAGTTTCAATACGAAGTAAACCACATTTGTTCGCCTTATAAGGTGTATGCCGTGGCTAAATTCAATAAGCACCTAACTATAAGCAACAGTTCGGCTTTACAGACCAAGAAAAGTAAAATGTTGCACATGAGTTTATAATTTTATCTCTAAAATAGATGTGATCACCAGAGGATTTGAATCTATAGCAAATAATGATCTAAAATAATTTACCTCATTGTCGATATGTGTAGTGTCTTATTAAAATGCTATGAGTCATTCTTCTTATCAATCTTGACTAATCTAAAACTGAAGTGATAATTAGAATGGCTAAAAGCCTAACTACGAAGATAAAATGTAGCAAATGAGTGAGCTGACTAAATTTCGATAATATTTTACTACATTGAGGGAATTACGTAGAGAAGATTTCAATAGTTACGGTACGTAAAATCGTTATTAACTAAATTTCTTAACTTCAAAAATTCTGATTTTGTTCCCTTTTATTCTCTTAGGATATTTGGCAATCAGATTATTATTATTTGTTTACCATTGAAAAATTATGATTTTGATATAATAGTCATCTAATAACAAGCTGAGTGCATGACTACTATTCGCTCTGACCGGCAGACAGCACGATACTATCAATAACATACCATATTTTTCACAAGGAAAAATTTCCAAAAAAATTCAAATCTTTGAGACTTAACTTCGGTTGCATTGAATAACTTGAATAACTTGCACAAATAAAAAAGTTGTCACACAAGCACCTGACTCTGATGATTTAGTTTGTTTACAGCTATATGCTATAGTAGTCTGTTTTGGAAACTGTATTCGGAAATCAAAGTGTTGCAGTAAGTACCATAATGTACATACAAGAACTCTATTCTGATAGGTAGAAAATCAGCTTCTTGGAGAGAAATGAATACGAGTACAAGTTCAGATCGATTCCTCAAAAACAGACTGGCGGACATGGCTTAATCCACCTATCTCGACACCCTCATTATTTATGAATATATATATTATAGGGTATCCGAGGTTTCTTTCTGGATGTTACAAACTTCGTGGTAAAATAACTATACGCTGCTCAGAGTACAATGGAATTATAGAGGTCCAATGAATTCTTCTTAAAATTTAAAGAAAAGCGCTCATATTAAATTCCCAACTATGTCCTCACAACACGAAAGTTTATTTCATAGTATCTTAACTATAAGTCTCCATTCCAAAGATTCAACAATGTAATCGAAAGATCACTAAAAGCTATAAGCATATCAATGCTAATTATAGCAAGCAGTTAGCAATAACAATAACCGTTATCGCCTACAAATAAACGTAACTGAAAACAGTTGTTCGAAGAAGGGACACAAGTTTACATTTAAATATGCTATAAATAGGCACTGACATGTTTTCAGATGCGTTCAACAGAGAATTCTAGAGACTTTGGGCAAAAAACTTCAAAACTATTAACATTTCTATTTTTATGACAATTCAAACTTATTGCCAATCAATGGAATATACATTAAAAATCTTGTTTAAAAATACCGTTGGCCACTCACTTTTAACAAAAGAGTTCGCAGGTAAAAGCCTATTTGTTATTCGTCGTTGTCGACTTTTGATATCAGAATATCGCGGTCCCCAATGGGAAATACCAGACATTGAAATTGCCTGCTGCATCAACAACGGCGTCGGGGACTAGGCAACTAGAAGACATCTAGTCTTTAAAGATGTGCACGCATTCAAGTTACACATATGTTTATAAAACGATCTAAGTATATACTCTCATAGACTTATTCTCCACGTTATAGTAAATAAATAAATTTCAGATTTGAAGGCGCACCTTCGCTAGCAACTCGTTCTTGTTCATCCTTCGTGCGTGAAAATTGCATGTAAATGGATTGTTGCCATAAAAATCGTTGGAAACTTAACTGTAATTCTTTGTTATTGTTTTATTACCGTTGTGCAGTCATTCCTATTGTTGCTGACGGCGCGTGGCACGTTCGATTGATTTCTGGTCTCATTTATGTATAGTATGTATATGTTTGGACTCCCTGGATATCGTACTGACAGATTTCTCCAGTCGGATGGCACGGATGGATGGATGGAAGTGGGTTACAAATGGTTATTAGACGATCCTTGTTTTCAAATTAATGTCAGATGATAGTTGGTGGATTGATTTCGAGTAAGTGACAGTTGTCACAATGATATTAGATATAGATTGTAGTTTCTACATACCTATATAATGATAAAGATGAATAAAAAATACTTTTAACTAAATTTTTTTTGAAATCTGTTCAGTAGTGGCTAAGGCGTGAAATTCCACCTAGAAGTAAGTAAGTAAATAAGTTTAGATGATTCAATTCAGTTTTAGTAGTTTGTAAAATATTTATTCGTATATTAAATATTCATCAGTTTTTTCATGCTTTGTCGGTTGATTTTTCGAACTATGACTCAACAGAATTCGTAGGATTACAGGGAGATCTTAATTTTTAATTACATTTTTTCCGTTCACATTAACAGATCAAATCGGACGGATTAATATTCGAAAATCCATTTTCCCCCCTTCAGACTATTTCGACTACATTGATTATTTAAGTGAGATAAACAACGAAAAGATGAAAAAAGTTTACATTTTTTGGCACACATTGCGAAAACTTAAAAATTATTTTTTGCTGAAGAATGGTACCAGCTCCTTATAAGATGTATTTTCCTGACCTAATCTTTTTCAATTCATTACTTATTCTATAACGATATAATAATTTATATTCAAGGGACTAGCTCGATCCAGGTAAATAAATTTCTAAGCTATTTCTTAGCAATAATTCAAACTTAATTTCCTATTATCAATCAATAGTTATTTTCAAAACTTCCCACATCACAAATGCAATGCAGTATACAACAACAATAATGATCATGTGAAAAAGTTGAAAATATCTCAGTGTTCGACTTGTAATGACAAACTGCGCTTTCAGCGAACAATTAGTCTCGCCATTTAATGACAAATAATTTCAGCAACTTGTACGCATAAAGACACATGAGTGAAAAATCTAAATTAAACTCGTGTCAAATTAAAATCAGCGCGCTAAAGGCGACGTCAGTTGCATTAAAAAACAATTACTTACATGGCCAAATATGTACAAATACGCACCGATCACTCCCTCTTGCACACAAATGCACTTGAATACATGGCACTGCCAACAACGCCCGCATAACAGCCTTATTCGGTCAAGCGCCATCACAGACAGCTTACACAATAGACAACGCGTGCGCTGGCAAGTACATATTGACATGTCTGTTTCGGTGAACATTGACATGCGTTTGAGTTTTTCTTCATTCGTACTATTCTTGGCAGACCAATTTCAGGTTTAATTGGTGAACGTAATGTGGAGAAAAAAACTAATTTTATTGTAATTGAAATACTTTAAATATGAAACAACATCAATTGCTTAAGAAAATTACCTGTGTGTCATTGAAAATTTAACACTTCAAATTTGTGGAGTTCTCTCCTACTTCTAGGACTTTTTTATTATATTTTCGAAATGAGGTCTACTTTCTACAATTTTTGGAATGAAACAATGTGCTGAGACAGGCCGACCCAACGCTTCTACATTACAGTGTATTGGACAAAAATTGTATGTTGGGAAGCTAGTATCTTAAAAAAATCTTGACCTAGAAAGACACATGTTTCATACATTTTCTGCTTAGACTGTTATAGACCCAAACAATTTATCTTCAAAAATTTTTGTAATGCAATTTCCTGCCTTTGTTATCAATATTCACCGTTACACACCAGTGCAACATAAGTTGGCTGGCGAATGCACTAAATAATTTAATTTACGCATAATAAAACGAAAAACATCGGGGTCTGTTCCCGCTGTGTGTGAGAACAAATGCGAAAATTTTGAAAAAAAGGCAACGAAAAAAGAGTTGCTGTTGAACGGTTATTCGCACTCGATTCCATGTGGCGTTGCGGCTAAGTGCGATAGCACGAACGTTAATCATTGCGAGTTAAAACAGCCAAAAATGAAAAATTGAAAACGCGATGCGTTTGAACACACAAAAATTAATATACATACGTGCGTATATACTCAAAAAGTCGTGTTTTCACTACACAACATGTACTGAAGTGAATACACCGTTTTGTACTAAATTTAAGTTTTTTTTTAAAAACCATGAGAAAATGTTATTTTCTGTTGGTCGGTTAGCTTCATATTTGTAAAAAATGTGTTTATTTTTTTTAACGTTTTAGGCATCATTGGAGAGTTCAAAAAAATAATAATAATTAATTGCGAAAAAAATTTTAATTAAAATTTTTAAATACATTGCAAAAAGAAGATAAAAGATTTGCTTAAATTATTATTACAACAGTCATTAATTTTGCAATTTTTCGCAACTCCCACTTGCCCTTAGATAAAATTTGAAAAACCCGCTGCCAAAAGAAACTCAATCATACATTCACCACTTTGGCGCACATTCTCATTACACATAAAGGCTTTGATATAACCGTTTATCATTTTTGGTTCAAAACATAAAGCATTGCAAATCACTGCATATTTTTTTTTGCTCCGTTTGGCAGCTTTGTGAATTAAAATTTTACAAAATTTGCGGAAAAACCTCATTTTAGTAGTTTAAGATGCGCTTAAGCTTAATAAAAAATCAATGAATTTTTAATGAAGTACAAACTGCAAAAAATTTTGCTGGTGCCCACTCATCAATGCGTAAATAGATGTTCAGAATGAAAAGTGAATCGCTTAAATGGCTTTAGTTCACACAATAAACTTTACTAAAGTGAAAGGTTTAATTTACGGTGACTGCTGATGCATAAAACGTGGTTATTTTGTAATTTTCTTGGGAACATATATTAGCCAATGAATTTACTTGCACATTATGAATAACCAACTATTTTTTAAATAAGAAATTATAAAAATACTCACTATCACTACCAAATAGTAGGTGACTTTCTTATTTCACTCAAATATTCTCAAAATTATTACTTAGAGCTTAAATTTTTTATTAAACTAATTCGTAAATATAGTCATACAAATTTAAAAGTAATGGTAGAATAATATATTAATTCTTGAATTTTAAAATAAATACATTTTTTATTTAATTTTAGGCATATTATATTTGCATAATAACAAGTCCGTTCTTTTTGAATGTAACTTTATTAATTGAAATCCAATTCTTACAGCTAGGAAGTTAACATAATGTAAGCGAGCTTAAAATTAATGAGTGTAAATGTTCATTTTTGTTGCTATTATTATTTAAGAGAAAGAGAGAATTTAGTGTAAGGAAAGATTAAGGAAATATCAATTAGCAAGTACGGAAATTATGAAATGAGAAAAAGCGACATGAGAGGATAAATAAGACAGGTGAAGAAAGAATGAAGAGAGAAGTGTATGTTGTACTAGTATATGACTATATACTCAATGCCTTGAAAAAACCGTTTACATTTATTAATTCTTGCAATTTATATTAAATTATTTTTTCAAACGAACTATTTTTCTTTTGTATCTACTTATCGCTCTATTTCCTCTTTATTTAATTACAAATGCTTCTCAGGTGCATGTTGTCCTTCTGTTCATATCGATTGTAAATTTTAATTGCCTTTGCGTGTTATGTGCGCCTGGACAGAGAACACATTCTCTAAATAGTTGAACAAGACTTACAAGCATGCATGAATAAATGTTGTAAAAATATCTAGAAAAAACGGAAATAAATATAAGGCAACTGCTTGAGCTTTACATTTTTAAAATACTTAATAGGACGGTGAAATAACTGGAATACCCACAAGACTCTTGTTGTCTTTTAAAAAGTAGATTGAAGCTCAATGAACAATGTTACACGACATGAATAATATAACTCAATACGTCCAATATTTCCTTAAGCCTCCAGCCTTTTTAAAATTAATGGGACTACATTAGTTTCCTAAAAAAACGAAGCAACAAAGCTATAGGTGGTGGGGGCTAACGCTGGTCTAAGTGCGTCCGCATGCGGTCAGGCGCCCATGCGCCTCCATTTTCAACCAAACAACCAACTATTCCTTATTTTTATTGCAAATATGTATGTGTTTAACTAAAACGAAAAAAGGTTTTGCATTTTGCAACAAGAAACGTTTTGTTAGTTCTTTCAACAGATTATTCGCAGATTCTAGAGATGTTTTGTACAATAATTCATGCCGAATTTCGTGAAGATATATTGTCAAATAAAAATGTTTTCCATACAAAGATTTTGTTTTGATTTTTCAGTTTGTATGACATCTATTCTATAGTGGTCCTTCATTGATTTTTCTTCGATGCTTTTTTTGGTGCTACTAACTTCGTGGCAAACTTAACACACCCTGTTTATAGAAATGTTTTACAAATTGATCAAATTTTCATTAACAAAATCGAATGAAACTATTTTTTTTTGTTGTGAAAACTTTTCATTCCATTACCCAAAACAAAATTTAAAAAAAATTGAAAAGGTTTTTCAGTTAGCGATAAATTTTGAGTGGGATTAAATGATATGTTTCCTTGAAGCTAACTACTCCAAATTTATATCATTATTCTTAAACTTATCTGCATTGAAAAGTATTAATTATCTCGCTATTTTATTCACAACAAAGCATTTGAACGTTTTCCATTTCCACTTGTTGCTTAACGTTAAGACGCTTACGTCACGCACCAGCAGCCAGTTGACAACCGCTGAAAATGCAACAAAAAGAGAAATGAAATTGTTAAACCAAAAACCGTTAGCCGGTTGACGACTTCATTTGCAGCAATGCTTATTGCGCATGAGCCAGCGAAAAGCTTAGCGCCGGCAGTCGGTTAACAAGCGAGGGCAACGGAAACAAGCGGGAACAAACACTCCTCATAACATTCAATCAGTTACAGCTAAAAAGTGAAAATCCAGCGCACGACAACCTGTTGAAATCCATCCACTGCCGCGGCGTTTAATGTGTAAATATTTTCTAGGATTTGTGTGGTGGACGCACTTGTTACGTGTTGGCTTGTTAGCTGCCTGGCTGGTCGTAAATCTCGCATTGCGTTGTGTAAACGCACAAATCAACAACGCGACGCTCGTGTCACACACGACGGGCGGTGCTCCACTGGCTGCACTGCGTGTTGCAACGAGTCACTGCCCCATTTCTGTAATTGAATTTATATTGGTTTAATTACAATCGATAGCGGAAATTAGATGGATTGCGTAAAGCAATCAGAGAAGTAGTGCATGTAAAATAAATTATGTTGTTGGTGAACGCATTTTTAATCAATTATTGTGTATACAAAGGCAGTTTTGTAGTTCTGGCGGGTTTTAATTGATGTTTGGAAAATAAAACATATAAAATCTCAGTGTGATATTTGTGTACTCTATTTCATTAACTAAAGCTAGCACATTCTTAATTTTTATTTGAACTTTTCCTTGGAGGCCTACAGTCATTTCGAAGTCATATAACTTTTTTTTAGTTTAAGAAAAAATATTCGAAAATATAAGAATTACAAAAGAAAGTCAAGATAACTACGAAACAAAATAAAAGAAAACTCGGCAAAATTTTCAGTGACTACATAAAATGTAAGCAAACGGTTCAGTGACCATAAATGTAAACAAAGGTTCTTCTTCTTCTTCTTTTTCTTAATTGGCGTAGAACGGACGCGATTATAGCCAAAATGTAAACAACAGCGCGCCAGTCGTTTCTTCTTTTCGCTACGTGGCGCCAATTGGATATTAAAAGTGAAGCCAGGTCCTTCTCCACTTGGTCCTTCCAACGGAGCGGAGGTCTTCCTCTTCCTCTGCTTTCCGCGGCGGGTACTGCGTCTAATACTACGTCGAAAAGGTTGTTGACTTGGCTAAAAATAATCCGTTTGGGATCGTTGGCACCAAATGTAAACAAAATGACATTGACCTCGAACAATTTTGTAATCAAAGTGTCAATGAAATGTGAGTAAAGGTTGCTGACTTGGATAAATGTAAACAAAAAGTTCCTTGACCCCAAATATGAGCAGATCATTGACCTCGACGAAATAAAAACAAAAGAGTCAGAGGCCTCGTATTAAACCCCATAAAATGTAGTTGAGAACGGTTACTGACTGATATATAAATTTGATATATTCGGCTGAGTGAATTCGTTGGTTTAGGAGCTTACTGCATGGATTCTAATCAAGGCTTGGGAAAAATAACGTTGATCGCACATGTACAAAGTAGAATTCACTTTTAACATAGAAGGTAGAAGCTAAACGGTTCTAATGGTTTCTATTTTTAATTATCAATATGATAATAATTTATTGACCGTAGACAGCTTAATGAATCATATTGGTTATAAGTGAGACTACTAAATTCAGTTTTAAGTAGGAAGATATCTTAGAAAGAAGTATTTTTAGAAGTGACTGCCGATCTTGACTTTGATAACTCTGAAAAATTGTTTACTGTATATTGTACATGAGCCCTTTAGTTTTCGACTGTAATACCCTCAACAACTCAATTTAGTTACTAAACTCATACATAAGCATATGGAATTCATCTTCAGTTAATTTGTCGTGTGCAAAATAATACACTCATTTTGTAAAAAACATACCACCAGTGGCGGCAGCAACAGCATAACAAAACATGTAACATTGCCATTGCGATAAGTATCACGGCGACACGACACCGAAGTGACATTTGAAGAGCAACTGCAAAAATTGCAAAAGCAATAAAAAGTGCACGATGCCGCCACTTCAAGCGTTCTTCATGATTTGTGGGAAAATTGACAAAATTTGTATAACCAAAAGCAGCCGTTGAATGCAGAAAAAGAACAACAACAAGTTAGCAAAAAAGTAAAACCAAAAACATGCAAATAACAACATGAAGATAACTCTGATCTTATCATCGGCGTTGACATGGGCGCAGGTCGAACTGGTGCGCTTTGGAAAGAGAAACATTTATACACAGATTTCATATGAAAAAGGCGCGTCAAGTCAAGAAGTTAAAAATTCTTGTAACTTACCTACTGTTTCTTCTGCAACATAAAAAACCGGAGTTGCAAAAATGTAGTGGCTTCTGTGATCTTTATGATTTGCGTTTCAAAAAATAATAATAATAACAACAACCATAAGACATGCATGCAAAGCAGGTATCGTTAAATTTACTTTACGTAAAAATATATGTACCCACACACATATGTATGTATATACATACACAGCTGCCTGATGCTCTTTATAACCATGTAAAAAAAATTTTAACAACCGCCACTGGCAAGCAACAACAACAACGCGCTATTTAACTCACCAAAACCGCCTTCAATTCGAGTATGCGGCACAAACAGGGCCGCTTCGCATATTTATAGCTTATTTCTGCTTTAACACTTTTCTTTATTTGTTTGCCTTCTGCTGCCTAATCTGTTATGCGGCGGCAGCAATTAAGGGGGTATTCTGGTCTAGAAATTTAAAAATATCGAATTTTTTTTTTATATTTTCAAAGCTTAACTATGCAAGAATATGTGTACAAGAGGACTTTTCAAAATTCAAATTATTTCCGGAGATATAGGCATTTTTCTAACCCGGCATCCAAACTGGTTCGGCCGGAATTAATCGAACAAAAGACTTTACGCGCAACTTTAAACGCGTTTTTCTCAAAACTGACCTTTTCGGAACGATACCCACAATTTCTCAGGTTCTTGAAATTTTTATAGAGTCTTCTTTATAGGCTAATCTATGGTTGGAACTAGCCCCATCCCCAAATTTTTTTTTATTATTTTTTAAAAATTCGAAATAGTCAGAAAAAGTGATCCAAAAAAACTTTTTTTTCAGGCAGTCGCCATTTTGTGAAAAAATTTTTTTCCCACCTTTCCGTAGTTCCGGCCACTGCGACATTATTCTGGATTAATAATCTTTTTTTTTGTTTTTGGTTTCAGATAACTAGGAGGGTTGAAATCATGTGTGTGGTCACGTGGAAATCTTTAGAGGCCCCCATTTCGTCAGCTCATGATTTTTGAAATTTTTTACTTTTTTTAGTTTTTAATTTTTTTCTGTACTCTTCTAAAATTACCAAATAACTAGTAAAAATGGATACTAAAAATATTAAATGCCTTTTTTTTACGACACTTTAAAAATTACCAGAAATTCATGCTTCTAGACCCGAATACTCCCTTAAGCGTGATAATAAATCCTCTTTCCCTTTTCCTGCTTGCTGTACCTTTGTTTATATGTATTCCGTGTGGAATTATTTGCTGCATTAATAGATGGAATGATATGGAGGATTAAAATTTAGTACATACGCAATGGCGGATTGTAAATTTGGTAGTTAAGTGCATTTTTTTTTTGTGAGCATATTCTGGACCTTAGGTCCCCTCAATTTTTTCGTATAAGAAGACGTTTACCAAACTCATCTGTGGTAATAATAAAATAATAATACCTTAAAGTTGCGCTAACGTGTTTTTATTAACGATTTTCGTGTTTACCATTAAACACTATTCCGGAGTACTGAATTTTTAAGACAAATTTAGTTTCCCTTTTATTCTTTTTCGTTGTTTATATATCAAGTAGACAAAACTCTGTTTTGGGACAAAATTTTGCTACAAGCAGGAAAGCTATGAACGTACAAAACTCAAAGGATCCAAACACCTCTATAAGAACATATGACGGCACGAGCGCAAATCGAATCGATAAAAGTTTTTCTCGAATAGCGCAATATTTTTCATGCTCGCCTAAAGTCTACTCACCATAAATCAATTCGGGTGCGTTTTGGAGCTGTTTGTTTACGACGCTAAGAACTGCGTGGAGATTTTTGTCATGTAAAAAGAAAAACTAGTTTGCTTGAAATTTTGAGTTTCCAATGGAATCACGGCTATGGAATTTTGGAAAATGTTGCAGAATTGTATTAGAGATTATACTTTATTAGCAACACAAGTCTTTGAGTGGCACCAACTATTCAGTGAATGATGCGAGTCGTCCAACCACCTCTGTTAATAATGATAACATCGAAAAAGTCTATTGGCATCATTTTGGCATCGGATAATTAACCAGATCTCTACATCTTTTACGGATAGACTCAAAACATTTTGGTTAATGTTCTTGATATAGGCACGCCGCTAAATAGAATCCGCAAAACAGATGCTCCACAATGTAGCTGAGTGCCCTACAATCATCAAATCATTATTGTTACCGAGACGTGAGTTTACGAATATGAAGTCGAAATCTCCCTACAATCTAGCTAGCGGCACTCCAAAAATGTGCTGAAACCGAAAAAAGCTAAATTCGCTGAAGCCATCGTTGCCAAGTGTTACAACAAGTATATGGACAGTTGCATATGCATTGAATGCTTTTATTGGCTTAGCAGCGTATTTCAAAGGCGATGATTTGTAATAAAATCTTGTGGGAAAATTATTTTCAATATTTACTACAAATAAGTTATTTTATGATTTGATATAAATTGTTGGCTGTAAAAAATATTAGGTATATTTCAATGCTTCACTGAAATTCTTAATAAAAATCAACATTACCAAATTGACACTTCTTTTAATAAATATCAAATACAATTAAATTATTTTTATTTTTTTATCACAAATCCCGTTATACCCTCTCATCAACCGGAATATATAGTATATGGATAGTATTAACATGTTATTTTCATGCTCTGAATATGAAAATTATTCAACTTGTAATTATTGAATACAGTTATCAATCAAATGTTATGCGCCAAGTACTGTTAACTGAAGAACACTCCATTTCTTTATGTTTGCATGTATGTTTATCAGCGAAGTAAACTTGTTTATGAGTAGATCCTTCAGTGTAACATTGAAACTTAATATCAGTGCAACAGAAGCGAAGCCATAAAATGGTGAGATTGATTGTTCGATCGCTAAATGATCAGTTGCTCAATGTTCAATGACTCTTCGCCAGCTGAGAGCTTTGCACTTGAACGAAGAAGGGACGCTGACTGACTGGTTGCCGGCTGCCTGCACTTGTGAAGCTTCGCGTTCGCAGTCATGGGAAAATAAGGTCAAATCATTGACTTTGGCTCCAATTTAAATTATGTAATTATGTTAAAATGACGGTTAGTTATTATAAGAAATGGATATAAAATGTGAAAATATTTTTTTAAAATTATTGCATACTGATACTGAAGCATTTAATTTAAGCTGAAAAACTTAATATTTTTTTTTGAATTTTTATTCGTTGAATGCGACAACTCTAATAGCGATATGTTTGCTATAATATATTTAAATAAAATTGTCTATGGATACCTCAATGAAAGTTAAAACCTTAGAAAGTAAAAAATTACTAGAATGACCAATTTAATCGCTATAATGTTAGAGGAAAGGTTTTCAAGACAAGCGTACCCCGCTGCATGATCGGTCTCTAATCGAAGTCTCAAAAGAAAGAAAATAGTCAGAAAGCTCCAGAATGAAATTTAGCATATGCGTTAATAATTTTTTGACTAAAACTACACAAGACTCCACTTGCATTCCCTTAACACCTGTACAAATATAATTTCTTTTCTGTGGCAAAGCAATATTTTCACAGTCATCATAACAAGTCATACACATAATGTATAATAGCAATTTTTTTGTGCGCGCTTTCAGCTGGGATAATGCTGCGATTAGCCTTTACTCATCATGGAAATTTATTATGTGCCGTGCGCTGGTGAGGACGGCTCTTGTCGATGGCTGACTGCCCGTCCACGCTGCTGCTGCCGTAATAATTTGCTAAGCGACGAACAGAAAGCGAAAATTGCACGGCAGTTGCAGTCACAGCCACAAAGACAACAGCAGCAAAAACGTCTAGCAACAAAAAGCATATGCCTACTGATGATTGTGGCGGCTGTGACGGTGGCGCAAGCCAACCATCAATCAGTGATGCTGCATGGCTGGCATAAATCAACAGGCCGAAACATCGCGCAACCAACAAAGATCAGCGCAAAGCCGTGAACTGTGGCTGCCAGCCTGCAACCTTCTGCGGCTTGAGGAAAGTTCGACAGAAGTCCGTACACCTATGTGGGCATATCCTGTTGTAGATGATTGAGTGCGTAGAAAAATTATGGCTGCGGATCTACCACAGCCCTTGGCGACGAGCCTAAGTACTTACGTAAGTGCGTCTACGACTACGGCTACGTAAGCTGACTTTGCATAGTGTACTCGTAGTTGCAGTGTTTTCGGTCGCCGATTGTCTCTGTTGGGTTGCGCAATTACTGCTTGAAGGGTACATTCAAACAGTGTTTTCTTACTATCGCCTTCCTCTGGCTGCCATTAATGTGTATTTTCTTCAGTACGTTTTTGCGGATCTTCGTTCATGATTATGATGTCTATCAGCGGCGAAGTTAAATCAAAATTCTACATTTTACTAGTGCATAATAATTACAGCGCAAGCAATTGTTGGTGTGTGTGTTCATAAAGGGCACATGCGTTTTTATAAAAGAATAGCAGTTGCTAATGTACAAAATCTGTAACATGGATCTAGTGATCTTTTGAAAATGTAGTGTGATGTAATAAAAATAATCTGTTTATTTTGATGAAGTCATAAATTCTTTGAAGAAGTTGTTGATAATAAGCTGCCGCTGTAGAGCGGAGAGTATCTCAACAGATCAGAGTAAAAGGATTAAATTTTAGTAGTAATAAAAACAACAAATTTGCAAAAACCTAATAGCTTACTGTTTTAGAGATCAGTAAAGCTTAAATTGATCAATATATTTACAATTCATCTGAAATTTTCCAAAAAGCCGCTAATTGGTTGGAACCGCCCATATAGGATCTATAGCATATAGTTGTCATGCAAACCGAACGATCGAAATCAAGTGCTTGAATGGACTTTGAGCTTTTTAACTTGACGAGATTTCTTTACCAAATCTAAACAATTATAAACATAACCTTAACGAATTCCACAAATTCGC
The DNA here is from genome assembly GCF_024586455.1 of Bactrocera neohumeralis. Taxonomy (NCBI): domain Eukaryota; kingdom Metazoa; phylum Arthropoda; class Insecta; order Diptera; family Tephritidae; genus Bactrocera; species Bactrocera neohumeralis. The sequence goes on along the minus strand of NC_065919.1, from coordinate 77,506,892 downwards.
ATATAAATATTTACTTTAAGTGAATTTTCAAATAATATTTGCAACATCCTCCTTGGGACTTAACGCCAATAAATATATGTTTCCTGTTACTCATCAAAATTACAACAATAAAGATTTTTTGCTATTAACAACGTCAATTTCAATTCAGTCATACGATTATGCCAAAATCCGCAAAAAATATATTTACATTGGCAGGTTTGTGTCTTAAGTCTTTTGTTTGACCGCGCTCAGACAATTTCACACGAATTTCTGACTTTAGATGACAAGGCGGTTATTTTGCATTACCTAAACTAACAAATAACGCCAACACAGACAGTTAATGGTAAAAAAATTCGCATACATAATAAATATTTGCTTATTTACGAATATATCTACAAAAAACTATTAAAGAATAGAATGTAGAATTTATTGTTGTTAACCTGAAAATATACACTGTTATTGTTGTAAAGCGAAGACAAGAAATATATGAGTTGAATGAAACAACAACAGAAACAAAAATAATGCTACAAAATAACACTTAAGTGATCTTAACCAAATAAAGCCACATGCAGGGGACCACTTAGCGAGTGAAAGATGAACAAAATCGCAAGATTGTTTGTGATAAACATCTGTATAAAAATGAATAAGAAACGCAAATAAACAAATGAAAATGTTGAATATATGCAAACCGCACATTCGAAAGTTGCAAATCAAAAAGCGACGAAATGCTCACTTGTCTACGGCGAATTCAATTAATCATCTTAATGTTTGCCGACATAGGAGGCGCGCGCACAGCGTAAAAAATATAGAAATACATTCATTTTCTATTATTTATTATTTTTGTTTCAGTATTTTGCTAGCGTATGAGTAATCACTGCCACCGTTTGCTTTTAATAGACGAGGTAACTTCGTACCCTGTATTTATATGGGTTTTATATATGGCAGAGTAAAGACATGCAGCTTTGATGATTTCGCATTAACATAACTTCTACAAACAAATTCGGCGCGATTTTTGCTTATTTTACTAATTAGATTATATGTTGCCCAAGGAGGGTCTATCTCAAGTTTGGTTTATCGATTTTTTTCAATTTTGTGGAGTCACTTTGGCTACGTGCTTGAGCTTTTGCCGAGTTCAATGAATTATGCATGATATTATGTTGTAATTAAATGGATATTTTACCGTTTTGATGTAATTTTAATATTCAGAGTGTGCTCTTCTGCGTCTTGTAATGTTTTTATTTTGAGAGAGTTGTTACTTTGAATTGATGAACACCACGGAGAGTTAGTTGAAATAGTGTTTTAGTAAAACTTATTTGAAATTTACTGAATATATACTTCTATAACTTCAACTTATGGTTTATAGGATTATACTATTCTGACAGTGGTATACATAGGAATATTTTCAGGCCTTGAGCCATAATTGTTTAGTTAAGAGAGTCCAGCGTTAAGGGTGTGGATTAAATAATTTTTCCAAGCATTTGTATTTTGCTGACTATTGGATGACTATTTTTTAAGCTGCTTATAAAATATAAATAAAAGTAAATATACTGCCACTTTCATTTAGATTCGATATCTTTTCCCATTTAGGTGGCTTGGTAATTTATGACACTGCATTGTTCCACCAGAAGAAGATTTTCAATCGCTTCGTAATATATGTTTTCCATCGCACATTAACGAGCAATTAATACCAAATGGCTACTCCAGGCATTAATACCGGCAATAAATTTAGCGCAATAAACCATTATTTATGACAACGCTGGAAGGATAATGGCGAGGCAGCTCAGCCTTAGCTACCTCGAAGTTATATAGGATTTTTTTCGTACCTTGAGTATGCTTATATACGGATGTTATGCCATAAGGGTGCCAAAAGTTTGCGTGGCGCGTGACTCCACCTTAAAATTTCACAAATTTACTAAGCGACAGTTTTAGGCATTTAAGAAGCTAATAAATTAGTGTGGCTCACGTTTGATCCGGTGAACACGATGTCATTCCTTTGAAATGAAGTGTATATAACTTGATAATGAATGAAGATTATACAATAAAAGGTCTTTATGGTTAAAGATCGAATCATTTTAGTTGCTAGGTAAATATTCTAAATAACATGGCAGAATTAAGCGGCATGTTTACCAAAATATGGTCAAACATTTTTGCTCTCCGCCGTTTTAAATATTCGCAATTCCTAAAGATACAAAATGTATTCCCTCTTTCTTTCTGATTGAGTATTTACACCGACTTTCTTTAGTAATAAAAAACACCTTGCATGACGGGTTCAGTTACGAAGATCTAGTATTATAAGGTGTACCAAAGCTGTAGCAAGTATTAGACAATTATAAGCCTCTTCTTACTTTACCTCACAATAAATATGTTTGCCACTAAAATAGCTGAAGAGACAGAAAAAGAGAGAATACTTATTTTATAGCGACTTCGGTTCTTTTCTTTTAAATAATACAATTCTTTTCTTCATAATTCCATCTGTAAACACCATCAATTCATTTTTATTTTCAATTTATAGCGGTTTATGTGGCTGCTTTGTGCTTCAGTACTATCTTAAAGGCAATGAGGCAAGTGATGCAATAGTAAAAAGCGGTATTCCTCAAATTTAGAGATTTGATTAATGAATACCTATTTCATGGTTGAGGACGTTGCTTAACGCAGCAGTGATACTACACAAGAAGCTGTGCAATGTTGCATACAATGACGTTAATGACCAATTAAAAGCAAATTTGTTCAGCTTACAGAAATGTGAGAATAAACAGACTTTTTATTTTCGTTTTTTAAGAGTAAGTCAAGTAAGATGCCGAAAATTGGAATTTAATGCAGATAAATTGAGACGATTGTCAATTGTGTGAGCAGAGGCAGTGAGGTAATAAAATATGAAGAGTTTTACGATTGTAAGAGTATTATCTTACATTGAAGTTCAAAATAGCTTTATAATTGCTTTATGAATGCATTCCATGCAGGTTCGAATATAATTTGGATGTGAAATTATTGATCGTCGAAGTAAGTCACTAATGTATGGTCCTGGTTGATCAATTTTCGAAAAGTTCTGTAAGAACAGCATTGCAATCGGTCAAATGAAAGTTCAGGAGCTTTTAACCAAGCGCTATTGACCAAAAGCTTTTGCGACCTCCAATTTCAACCAAAGATTAGGTAATATTATATTACTAATTTTGATGGCAAAACATTAAATATAATTCTGACCGATATAGGTAGATTTACTTCCAAAACTTTAAACTTTTCTCAAATATTTTCGGTTTAGTTGGTTTAGTACATCATCGGCTAGGTGGCAACTCCTTTAAAAGCTTGCAAATTTTATAGTAATATTCTGCATCTTATTGCAGTATTAAACTATACAAAGTTTCTTCAAAGTAACATAGTAATTTTTTAGGTACTACTTTAACTTTTTCATATCAATTGTTTGTTTAGTGAAGTTTACGGTCGAAACTTCTAAGTACGATTATATCGATCTGACAAACCTTCCTCATGATTCTTCATTCTGTTTTAAATACTGTACAGCACCTGCCAAAGCCTTTCTACTAAGTCTTCAATAGCTCTGTAGGTCAGACGACTGGAAAATTTTTAGAATATTGACTCTGAGTGGAGCCACTTCGCTTTTCGCAGGTTGTTACTGTCAAAAGTCCTGCTAACCTTAAAATTGAGAGGCCTTAAAGTAAAGTATTTATACACAAACATGAATTTTTATTGTACTTGTAATAAATCCCACCTTTTATTAATCACCTCGTTAATAAAAAATAAAATCATAAACAATGCACTGACCGATAAATCAAACAAATTTGTATGTATTAATGCATTTAAATGCTGATATTTAGATATGTCAACTTCTGTATAATGTCTCTCTACAAGTGTTGACTTTCGAGTTTGTTGAAGTTTTTGTTGTGAAAAAACTCTAAATTAAATAATAAGAGAAATAAATCTTATTACTCAGAAGTGGGTTAGTGCTGCATGCACAATAAAATTTCGATATTTATCTTTCATAAGCGAAGTGAGCGCGAACAAACTGACATTGTTCGCTTTTATCCTAAGGTGTGTTAATAGTAGGCATTGCTAGTTCACAGAGCATCAAGCACGACGTCAAACACGTCAAGTGATACCTAGATATATGGAATAATGAAATAATAAGCAATGAATAAATGAACGGATCGCTGTGAACGGCCTGAGGCCTCTTTCTACGCTGTGAAATTTAAAAATAGATTGAATGTGATATGTGTGATATGATTATGTTTGGTAATTGACCCATATACATATCTTCAAGAGTTGCCCAGAATGAAAATTGATATTGTTTTCAGACAACATTCTGTTTGAAATTCGGTATACATTACGTTTGTAAAGTGAGTTAACAATTATGGCCCGGAATTATGATGCCAAAAAAATTTATAAAAGATTTTATGAAAAATTAATTTTGTAGTCGGAGAATCTAGGTAGATTCAAAATGCGTGAGCTGGTTTATCGTCAAAGAAGTATAAATATTTTTCTGAGTTTTCTTTGTTTGTATACTTCCAACGGTGGATCATGTTGAGAATATCAAAAACGTAGCCTAAAATTAGTATACATTTAGGGTATGGTTTTGCATTCCCCAAATCAGTGCCTACATTTAAAGTTGCGCTAATTGTTTTTGAAGCATAATTCAACCCGAGCCTAGAGATTTAACTTTTAAAAATATATTTTTCGATCGTGTTGTTTCCTGATTTTTATTTTATACCTCTTTTGTCAAAGCAAATTATATTTCCAAATTAATTTAAGTGTCCGAAGGTTCGAGCCTTGACTGCACTGTAGCCTAAAAGTAAACAATCACTTGAAGGAACGAAGACCAAAATAAGAGTGATAAGAGGTTAATACGGGATTCTACACTAATTGGCCTTTTTTTAGCTCTCTATTCGGTACTTATTTATTATTTTCTAAATATGTGCCGAATATATTTTATATACGTCAGGTTAAGCCATAGAAAAAAACAAAACTTAAAAGTCTAATCTAATTGATATATTATTTTAATAATTGATTTTAATAATTTTTCGGCAAAATCAATTTATTTAATTCAATATAGTCTCCTTCTGCTTCAATACAGCTTTTTGCACGGTCCAAAAGCATGTCGAACGAGTGTTTTAGCGTGGCGGCGCATACTGGCATACATAGAATCGTAACCGTATGGAATCGAATGTATGTGACGAATTGCGTAAACGAATGTGTTGGATCTGCTCAAGGGACCATCCTTTATGCTGAGCGGGTTGATGTACAAGGCCGGTGAATTGTGTTGTATTCGAGTGTGGTGTCGACAACTGTGTGGTGTATTCCTGTGATATGTAAGGGTGCGCCAGTTATTCACGGGCAAACTTATCGAAACAATTTCTAAATCGTTTTCTGTCCTTGGCTTTGTCCACCGAATTGTTTCCAAATTTTCTGATGCCAATTTCTTAAAATTGCTGTTTACATCCTCTGTATGTTCCATCGAAGCATTGGAGTATGCTGTGTTCATCTGGAAACCATATTGTCTATTCTCAATTAGTAGGATTGAATGCGCCCAAATGATTTTTCTTAAATTCGCCCTTCGGTACTTTGACCCCATACTGTCGTATGAATCTTGCTTATTGCTATAAGGTGCGTTCCATAGTAAACAGGACTTTAAAAAAAAAGGACAAATGGTTTTTCAGCAAAATCAATTTATTTTATTCAAAATAGTCTACTTCTGCTATCAATGCAGCTTTTTGCACAGTCCAAAAGCATGTCGAAATAGTGTTTTAGCTCGTTGGCCAGTATGCCGATGCAAGCCTTTTGAACAGCCTCTACGTCTGCATAACGCTTTCCTTTCATGGGCAAATGCATTTTTCCGAAAAGGAAGAAGTCGCACAGTGCCATATCAGGTGAACACGGCAAGTGGTTAATGGTTAAAATGTGATTTTGGTCAAATAATCGGTCACAACTGTCGATCGGTCTGAGCAATTTTGTTTTTGTGCGGAACAAACCATGCACACACCTTTCGTAAGCCCAAATGTTTAGTCAAAATGCGGTAAATCGATGTTTTGGAGATGTTCAATTCCATTTCCATGAATTTCAAATGATTCGATTGATTCGATGGAATGGAATTTCTGGTGATCACGGATTTTGATTGACACACACGTTGATCGTCATTTACGTCCTCACGACCACTTTGAAAACGTTGAAACCACTCGTGCACTCTGCTGGGGGATAAGCAATTATTGCCAGAAACTTGTTTCATCAATTGAAACGTTTCGGTAAAAGTTTTACCAATTGTAAATCAAAATTTAATGTTGGCTCTTTGTTCGAAGCTCATTTTCGTACCAATAACACAAACATACTGACCCTTAAAACGCAATAACTTCACTTCCAATCAATGAAATGTCTGAAAATCTTCACTGGACAATCGATTAGGATAGCAGATTCTAACGCGTTGGTCGACATATAGATGGCGCTACCAGGGGCGCTAGATTCAAAAAGTTCTGTTTACTTTGGAACACACCTTTACATTCCACAATCTCTTTTAAATGCAGGGTATGAATATATTTGACGAAAATGTGTGCACTTATAAAAATTCAAGTTAAATCATGCGTATGTACTAGTCAACAATAATTAGAAGTGCCGGAATATATACACAATTAAAAACAAGTAAGGAAGGGCTAAGTTCGGGAGTCACCGAACATTTTATACTCTCGCATGATAAAGTGATAATCGAGATTTCATTATCGTCATTTACATATTTTTCAAATACCGTATTTGTTTAAAGTTTTATTCCGCTATCATCATTGGTTCCTAATGTATATATTATACAGAGAAGGCATCAGATGGAGTTCAAAATAGCGTTATATTGGAAGAAGGCGTGGTTGTGAACTGATTTCACCCATATTTTGTACATGTCATCAGGGTGTTAAGAAAATATAACATACCGAATTTCATTGAAATCGGTCGAGTGGTTCCTGAGATATGGTTTTTGGTCCATAAGTGGGCGACGCCACGCCCATTTTCAATTTTTAAAAAACGCCTGGGTGCAGCTTCCTTCTGCCATTTCTTCCGTAAAATTTAGTGTTTCTGACGTTTTTTGTTAGTCGGTTAACGCACTTTTAGTGATTTTGAACATAACCTTTGTATGGGAGGTGGGCGTGGTTATTATCCGATTTCTTCCATTTTTGAACTGTATATGGAAATGTCTGAAGGAAACGACTCTATAGAGTTAGGTTGACATAGCTATAGTATTTTCCGAGATATGTACAAAAAACTTAGTTTGGGGCGGGGCCACGCCCACTTTTCCAAAAAAATTACGTCCAAATATGCCCCTCCCTAATGCGACCCTTTGTGCCAAATTTAACTTTAATATCTTTATTTATGGCTTAGTTATGACACTTTATAGGTTTTCGGTTTTCGCCATTTTGTGGGCGTGGCAATGGGCCGATTTTGCCCATCTTCGAACTTAACCTTCTTATGGAGCCAAGGAATACGTGTACCAAGTTTCATTATGATATCTCAATTTTTACTCAAGTTACAGCTTGCACGGACAGACGGACGGACGGACGGACAGACATCCGGATTTCAACTCTACTCGTCGCCCTGATAACTTTGGTATATATAACCCTATATCTGACTCTTTTAGTTTTAGGACTTACAAACAACCGTTATGTGAACAAAACTATAATACTCTCCTTAGCAACTTTGTTGCGAGAGTATAAAAATACTAAATTCGCCTAAAAGAATACTTGGCCAGTAAAATTACTCTGCGTTAAAGACCAGGATCGGTTATGGTATCCGTTCATAGGTTTAATTTCCAAATTCAAAGCATTCAGTGAACTTAAGGGATCGTCTCAGTGTGAACTTTCAAATATATTATAACCCACACCAATTTCTTTCACTAACTATTTTTTATTCTATCTTTCATTTCATTCAGCATCTCTTTTTTCTTTGTTTGTTGTTAAAAAGTCACCGTTAGTCAATGTTGTAATAGCCGTTAAATATGCTGTGAACAAGAATGTCCGCAGACAACCAACCTTGCAGACATATATACAACCAACCGACGGAAGGCAGAAAACCCCGTGTTTGTTTGGTATTTAATCAATTAAATCACACCTTTCACTCGGCAATGTTCCGCCAAAGTGATTCGCTATTTATTTATGTTTATCACAGCTCGCTGTATCTTTTCCTCCATACATGTGCATGCGCTGTTCTAAACGACTCACTATGTCTGCGAATATACTTGTAGGTAATGAATATATGGATGTGTGCATGAGTTTGAGTGGAAGTAAAAGGCTAAAACCAAAAAAATTACGTCGACTCCAACCTCACTTATTGCGTTGCGGTTGCCAGGTTATTGTGAGAGGTGTGGGAAAATATATTAGTCAATCGCAATAAATATAATGCAGCATTGCTAAGTAGTTTTGTAGTGGCGATGGGAACACCGCACAGGAAGAATTGATGGTGGGAAGAGAAACAAAAACGAAAAATTGTAAAACAATTGGATAACTACAATCGATGTTATCGATCAAAAAGTGACAGCAGCTTTTGGTCATCGGTCGTAAAATGCATTTTGAACAAAGAGCAAATATTAAATTTTGTTTTAAACTTGGGAAAACGTTTACTGAAACATTTCAAGTGATGAAAAAAGTTTATGGTGATCAGTGCCTATCCCGTAGTAATGTGCATGAGTGGTTTAAGCGATTCCAAGAAGGTCGTGAGGACCTCTGTGACGATCAGAAGTCGGTCGTCTTCAGAAGTCAAAAATAAAGACAATGCTGATTTGTTTTTACGATTCCGAGGGTATTGTACACCTAGAGTTCGTCCCACCTGGCCAAACGATTAATGTTGTGTTTTACCTTGGTGTTATGAAGCGTCTTTTGTCACGCATTCGTTGTGCTCGACCACAATACCGTGAAGCAGGGTCCTGGCGCCTGTTGCACGATAATGCGCCGTGTCATCGGTCGACGCTTGTCACTGATTTTTTGACAAAAAACTCCATATTAACCATTAATCACTCACCCTACTCACCTGATCTGGCACCCTGTGATTTTTACCTATTTGGAAAATTTCATTTGCCCATAAAAGGACACTGGTTTCAGGATATTTCAGCTATCCAAAAGGCGACGACCTTAAATACTCATTTGAAATGCTTATTGACCGGGCTAAACGCTGTATCGAAGCACAGGGAAACTACTTTGAATAAAAACATATAACTTTTGAAAAATATTAATTTTGTTGTTTTTTAACAGTCCTGTTTCTTTTACGACAGACATTGTACTTAACTATTTGCAAATTCTCACGTCACCAGTTTCTTTCTTCAACTTTTCTCCAAATAAAACAGACTTCTCTACTTTCATTCTTACCGTCAACAGCTCATGCCATTTCTAAGCAAAATTGTTTCCCTCTGTGCACCGACAAATGAAATAAGTGAACATTTCAATGTCGATTTCCTACAATAATGCTCACTTAACGAATTCTTCTACACTTTCGTCTTCATGAAGGCGAAGGTGAAATTGCTAGATCCGACATCTTTTGTATTACATTTTTTTTTTCAATTTCTTTTGAACCCTTTCACTTGCTCCATTTACCACCACATGTGGCGCTGAGAACAATCGGCCCATCAACGGCGCAAGTTCAACGTAAAAGTTCATTGTATGCGAGCAATTGTGGCGCCCTAAACTCGCTGCGTAGATAATGAAGGCGGACGGTTAAAGAGTTGAAAATCATTTCCTTTAATCCAATTGAAATGCGAAGCTGAATGAATGAAGCGCTGTTAATGATATAACTTCTGACACGAGTTCAAGCGAAGCCGTCTTAACAGTTCATTAATTTATTTGTTAATTGTCGGTGAGTAGATGAAAGTGAAGCTTTTAGCACCACTTGGAGATTTTTCATTTACACAGAAACTTGATTCATTAAAATATATATGTATGTACATATATAAGGCTGTGAAGTGGAGTGCAAATCAAGGACTAGATATTGATAGTATATACATATATAAAAAAATAAAATATTGATAAGCTTTATATACTTGTATTTTTTAATGAAAATCCAATAAAATATTTAAAAATAACCGTCACCAATTTATTTTAAAGATAATCTCAAAGCAGACTACTAGACCTTAGTAACACTATAGTTAATTAAAAATTTATTAAATAAATAAAAATATCCTCTCCATCTATATTTGCGGTCCGTATCCAGCTCTTAAGTAATTGCTCAAGAAAAAAAATTTAGAAGAGCAATAGAAAATAGACAAAGAAAATAAACTTATGTATGTAAGTATATAAATATTTCTATTCCGATTTAAGGAATGTGGTTGATGATTGGTAAGTTTTGGACAACATTTCAAAATGAACCATATTTAATAATAATGATTTTAACTAATTTAGGATGAATTTAATGATTACTTTCATTTTCCTTCAAGAAACAATTGTTGAATTCATGTTTTTTTGCTAAACCAGGATTGCCTTACTCGCATTTTATTAAAAAAATGTATTAAGAATTATTACTAGATTTCTTTAGAGCAACTTGGCCATTTCCTAAGCATTTTTTATATGAAGTTTTTACATTTCTTGAGAGCTGGATACTAAGCTTTACAAAGATAATAAGTAAGAATGCCAAGAAACTCAGATTATTGATACATTCTTATTTTTAGAGAAACCTAGAAATAGAATACAAGTTCCTTAATTAGTATTGTTTATGAATCCATCGGGTATCAAACCTGATAGCTTATAAAAGTTATACTCATCCAGATATGTTTAGAGTGAAGTTTATTATTTCATGGGAAGAATCTGAGGTACGTTAGAAAATCGTGATCATAGTACCTTCTCACCCATGTAACAAACAAAAAAAAACAAATTTGAGCAACACTCTAATTGGGAAAACCTTTTCTAGGACCCATATCCAATTTTCTGCATACAATATCTTGCCGATGTGTTGCCAAAATCGCATAGAAAAATGTTTTATACCTTTTTATGGAAACCACAAATAATAAATAAAATCTAAGTGTTTTCATGAAAGTATTATCTGAACGCTTCTCTTTTAAAGCAACGTCGGCAAACTTTATTGCACTTACCCATCTAAAGTTTCAATGCTTCCGCAATATGACCAGGCGAAGTTTGTATGAAATATCAATGTTTGTAAACACACGTATTGAAATATGATACATATATTTATACATGTATATTAACATATATTTATCTTTTTATATAACGTTTACACAAATCGAATTTTCGCTAACATTTTCAAATTCAAATGAAAAAGTCAAGCAAATTGCAACAAAATATCAAATTTCTTTTTGAAATACAAATAGTTAACACTTGAGAATGCGGAAGAACTGTTTATTATTTTCAAAATATTTTTTCATATTTGTGATCAGATGTACAAGTAGGTTAGTTTTTGTTGAAAAATTTATTTATTTTTTTTTGTATTTTTTCCTTTTTTTTGCACAAAAGCTTTACTTTAAGTTAGTTACTTTCACATTTTGTTTTAACTACATATGTCAACTTTTAATACGTACAATTTTTTTTTTATTTCTGTTCAGTTATTGCTTTTTTTTAATAATTTTGCTAAAGTAATATTTTCATATTAAGCACTTTACTTCGAATTGTGCCCTTAATGTGATTTTTTTTAGCTGAATCGACAGAAAGTGACGCATATAAGTGAAGAATATAAAACAAATTTCGTAGCTGAATTCATAAAACTTTTACTTTCGTCAGCTATTTTTTAAAATAATACGAAACTATCTTTTTGTGATTGTAAAACACATTCGATTATTTAAGCTCGTATTGTATTTAAATATTATGACAAACTTAGCAAATATCCAATACGCTCTGCTTGCTCTTCTAGAAACACCTGATCACCTTTTGTACTAACTTACTTCAAAGTATGTATATGAGATTTGGAACTCTTCTTGCAGGAAGGTTAACTATGTAGTGGCACTCTTAACGTTTTTTAGGCTTGCGAAGAGATCATTTATCCAACATGTGGTTTACCAAGTGATTTTTGAAGCAACATTCTTTAATATTTTTATACTAATAACCTGCCACCGATACCTCTACATTCGCATCAAGTGAGAAGTTCATTTGTCGTGTTAACAAAATCGCGTTCAAATCGTCTAGGCAAGTTAACATGAAATCTGTGTTTGGGAGTGATAGTTGGTTCTTTTGCTTTATATCAACTTGTGCAGTCGCCTTCCTTAATATGTACACATCTTTCTCTCTCTTTATATCTATAGTATTTTATATATATTTATTTTTTATTTACCGAAATTATTCTCCAATTGAATGGTGAAATTTGCATATATGCAAGTCAGAGTATATTGATATTTTAGACTCTATACAGAACAAATCATATAACACATGTTTGGGGTTATCTCTGCACAATTATTCCTTCTTCAGAGATGGGGCTCACATGATGTAAACTTAAATTTGTCTTTCAAAATATTTAATATTTCTACCTATTGTTTTCGAATAATTTTTTATGTGCACAACCATTTTCTTTTCCTTATCTCCGATCTCATTTAATTTTATCTGGAGACCTTTCATTTTCGAAGAAATTAAACTTCTACACTGAAAATTTATATAACACTTCACACACTTTATTTCATAATCCGCATTGTGCACCATTTTCCATTTCGTATCGTAATAAAGCATATTATGGAAACGTAATGTGTTGCCACGCGGTCTGTCATGCCGTAGTCGGCGAGTGACACCGAAATGTATTCATTTATATTGTTGCACCTGCATTAGTGTAACAAATTGTTTAGTCGTGCTGCCACACGAGCCAATGAAGTAGCGCACTGATTGTTATAATTCAAATATAAAAACAAAATATAAAATAAGAAATAAAAGCGAAAAAACTGCAAAGAAATAAGCGAAAATATTTTACAATTGCCAGCCGGTTACCCAGTGACTGCAGATAAGCCAGAAAATGTTAATGGAAAATGATAAATCTTTATAATGCGCATTTTGAAGGAAATTATCAGGGGACAGCTGATTTATTTGTCAGCATGATGAAGTTCATAAATATTCGAGTACCTATACAGGGTATATCGGTAAATGGACAACTTTTAATTTTTTACCATTTCCGGTATGATTGCATGACATACTCAAGTATATAGCAACAACTCATTTTATTTTCTTAGCTTTTTCATTTGAAATTTACATAATAAATTAGAATTGCTGCACACAAGGGGAGATCAAAGCAGCGTTTGCATATGTATGAACAATATTTCAATTTAATTGTGAACAAGACACTCAATAAATAACTAAAAAATTATAAAGGAAAAAAAACTGTTTGTAATAATTTGCATGTTAAATGTTTAATTTAAATTACAAAAATTTAAATCTTTTGCATATATCGAATAAAAGACATAAAAAGGCAAAAATAAATTTATGACATGGACAATTTTAAAATTTTTTAAAATAACAAGAAAAAAACGTTATGATTGCATGACATACTCAAGTATATAATATACTCATTTTATTTTCTTGCATTTCATTTTTTATAATATGTGTTCAGTTTGTATGGAAGCTAGAGATCAAAATTACATTGCGTTTGCATTGTATGAACAATATTTCAATTTAATTGTGAAAAGTTTTCAATAAATCAAGAACTTGAAAAGAAAAATTGAACTGTATGTACTTTATGTTATAGTGTTCCGATATGTTAAAACAAATGTTTAGTCATTTGAATTGAATAAACGTTTAAAATGAAAAAAAGAGTATCTTAAAAATTAAAAGTTCGTATATATAGAGATCAAAAGACAGCTCAAATATTGATCATTTATATATATAAAGGGCCTCCAAAAACAAATAAAATTAAAATAAAAATAAAAAATAAAATAAAAACTGAAAAAAATTGAAATAAATTGAAAAACAAAAAGACAAAATATACCTCAAACAGTGGCAACAACGGCAGCGAAAGTCTTAAAAACCGCCATCGCCGTCGCCACAGTCGTTAAAACCTTGTCACCCTCGTCAAATTTCACGGTTACGCGCAATCGTAAAAAATAATAAGAAATTCATAACAATAAATTGAAATAAAACTCAACTCTAAATTTGAATTTAGCTGCAATTGTGCGTATTGCGTTGCTGTGGTGGGTGCGAACAATTTAAACGAGTTCGCTTTGTTGCAAGAAATCAATTTAAGTAACAATGACAACTGCTGGCTGGAGGTACAAGAGATCTCATGAAGAGGAAAAAAACGAACAAATTTAAACTGATTTTGAGATATAATCATTACGAAAGCAATCAAACATGACGCGGTTTACAATTTAGCGAGGTGAGTCAGATTTGCTACAATTTCAGGAGTTTTTCAAAAATATAAAATACCTACTTGTAGATTTAGAGAGCTATTCGGGTTAAAAATTTGCATAGCAATTGCAAAACAAAACGGCTTTTATGTATAGTGTAATGGGAAGTGAATTAGTTTATATTGATGCTGTGGAATTTGGTCACAAAGAATGAAAAATTGAGGCTAGTTACCTCTCAATTTCAAATGCTTTCGAGAAAACTTAGTCTCAAGTCTAAACCGATCGCAAAAACTAATTTAAAATATTGTTACAGTCAATACAGAATAAAATCCCAGGCGTCTCTCAGCCAAACCTTTCACACACTAAAATTCATACATAATCAACATAAGAGCACATCAACATATTTAGCACAATGAATTGCCACTATTTCGCTAAGCTGCTAAAAGACCGTTAACTGGCGGATAAGCTGGCGAAGTCGTAATCTGCAACAAGCCAGCAAATTATTACAAAAGCACCTGTTGGAGTTGAAGGCTTGATAGTCTGCTATAAAAACAAATGAATAATAAAAGTTCCTGAAAGCAAGAAAGCACCTTTCCAAATTTAACTCCAGCCAGATGGTGCAACAACACAATTTATTGCAGTCTAAAGAGAACATTCATATATGTAGATATATGGCATGAGCATATATAAGTAATTGAGGAAGGCAAATTGCTGCAAAAGATCAAATTAATATGTTTTATTTCATTGTTCTCTTTTTTAGTTCCACGCCAAATTAAGTGTCTGGCAAGATTGGCAACGGTTGGCGGCGAATTTAGTACTTGTCTCCGGTTGGAGTTTTGTTTCTTGTTGCGTTTTTTAACGTACACATTTCTAGTTGAGTTCGCATTTGATAAGATGGCAATGAGTATTGTGCCACAACGGCCATGACTGAGCAACTCGTAAAGTTCACTATACATGTATACCTTGATATGTATAGGTGTGTGTGTTCGAGTGTGAGTAATTTGATTTATGTTTATATGATATTTATCGCACTTTCTGCGATGTGCCCAGGCAAATTACTCCTCCAGCTTTGATCGTGCTTTATATTCTTCTGAATGCATACTGCATGAATACGGTTTATATTTTAATTATGACGAAAGTAATGCCTATAAGAGGGGAGTCATCTGCATCTGGAACTTGGTTTGAAATGTTAAGCTGCGGTTGAAACCAGCAGTAAATAAATCGTATTTTTGCGGTTGCTAACATGTAGTATAATATTAATCTAGTATCTTGATCCTTAAAGTTCCTTTTTATCACTAGGGTTGAAATTTCTTAGACCTACTGCTCTGGTTGTTAACTAAAGCTCGCCATTTGGTATTTTGATGTTATGATCTCATATTATAAAGCTCATATGGTATATATTTATAATGACCGTTCAATTAATGTCGCCTCTGCCGAATTCTTCACAAATAATAACACATAAAATCATAAACTAGAAGAACATCGTGTCTTGCTTTGTTTTCACTTGTTTTCGACAATAATTTAAGTTCATCCATTTCTTCATACCATACAAGCGTTAAAAGAGCAGTAAAATTAATGCTATCAAAATCTTCTTGATACCTCATAGTTGTTACAGTGACAGTGTTCGAATCCTCTTTTAACAAGAAAAAAAGAAATACTTTAAAAGACATTAAACCAACCTGTATTTTCTATGGAGTCTATCCAAACTGTTACAAAACTCTAGCGAACAAATTCACTGGTAATTAAAAATTAAGTCTACTGAAAAGTCTGAAGATAAATTTTTATCTAAGCCGAGAACTACGAAAAATATCTGCTTGAAGAGCGCTTAGGGATGTGTTGGGTTAACTTAAGTACGGCAAATAATGGAAATATTCCTAGATATAATCAGTCCTTATGTAAAACCAAAATGCTTTGAACCTGTTACAAATCTGTGCAGAATACAAATATCCATTAAAGCCAATTCGTCCGGATGCCTAAAAGTATGAAATTTAAGACCTTACTGGTCAATTAGAGAAAAGTTTGAAACTTTTCACAGGCCTCATCTAGAGAACATTAAATGAGTTTACAACTTTGATATAACTACAGATAATTACTAAGTACGAGATATTTTCCCTCTCGAAATTTTACTCAGTAATTTTGGTAATAATTCCAAGTAAAAAAAAAATTCAACCACACCAACGTTCTTCTTATACATATTTTCTGCTTGCTAAAATACATTTTTGACAACAATTCAAACGTAACCTTCAATTGCTGTTCAATACGCAAGTGATCATATTTAATATTTACATACGAGTACGAATGTGTAGATTGCCGGCAACTCATTGGACTAATGACGGTTTTTTCGTTGCCATTAAGGCAGCACACGACTTGCCTGCTTCAATCCATCGCTTCGATCCTAGCGTTTCGCAATCGAAGCTGACAGCTGAAACACTCCTTTTGACAGTAGCTATGACAGCTAAGCGGCAGCAATTCAGCAATTACTCGTTTTATATGCTAACTCAGCCAATGCCAGCCATTAATTCACTATGACTAACTAAATTCTTGGCCATTAGTTAGACAAACTTATCCATACACCATAAGGACGCGATACAACTTTCAAGTGCTCGGTACTCACAAGTGATCACGTGCTTTTAGCATTGCTCCATCATTTACATTTCAAGCGATTGTTAGTTGTTGCGAACAGAAGAATCTTGTAATTGAATGTTAATTTACGAGCATTACTAGGCTTCTCTAATGATAATAGCGCATCAGTTAGAGTTGGGTACATGAGTACGTATGTGAATATGTGATCGTAATTCGATACTTGGGCGGCAAGGAAAGAGTGGTATCTATATATAATATATGCCAGATTCGCCATTAAATGAAATTCCTCTGTCACAATTGACTATTAGGCTGAGCAGGTCAACAAAAATTGTGACTAATTTGTACAGTAAAAAATGAAGGTAATCCGTCGTCTCTATTAATTCATTTCATTTAAGAATTTAATTGATATTCCAAGTTATTTAAAGAAAATGTATGTGGGATCCGAACACCGGACTAGAAGTGGTCAACAATACAACGCTGACAAAAGAACACATATGACACGCAACCCTGTCACAATTGACTATTAGGCTGAACAGGTCAACAAAAATTGTGACTAATTTGTATAGTAAAAAATGAAGGAATCCGTCGATAGAGAAGAGAGATGCAAAGTCTCTATTAATTCATTTCATTTAAGAATTTAATTGATATTCCAAGTTATTTCAAGAAAATATATGTGACGAAAACACGAAACAAGACAAACCAGCCAAATCTTTTGACAAAACACGAAAAAAGACAAACCAGCCAAAATTCAGTTAAGTTTAAGTTGCCGTGAACTGTTCAATAAGTAAGTCGTGCCGAGCCGTTGTCCGCAAGAACGTTTGTGCTAATACATACATATGTACTATAATCTTAAGAACTAAATTTAAGACTTTTTATAAATAAACACTAGAACACTAGTTAATCGTTTAAATATATCGTGTTTAATATCCTGACGGGGAGTGTGGGTGGTGGTCCCTATAATAATCCCCACATGTAATTGTTTTCATTTGAAAATGTGGAACTCTAGTACACATTTTCTCATTTATATATAAATAAAACAAGATATTAAATTATATACTAACTTTTACTTGTTATGCTTTATTTTATGGGAAGAGATAAATATTCGTCTGAAAATCAATTAAACCTGTTGGACTCTCAATTTTAGTTGTTGTGAATCAATATTTTAAAGATTTTAGTTTTTATATCTCACAGCAAATAAGGATTTTGACAATTTTTGATCTCTCATTTGGCGAGAGTAACGAATAAAGTGGTATTTCCTAATGGTTGAAGAGCTATAAAAAAGGTTTAATGAATGTTTCCATTATTGACATATTGTGAATACTTAAAAGAAGACAACAAGAAATTATTACTACTTTATGGAGTTTATGGAAAATATGTATATCTATATATATAAAAGAAAGTTGTTGTTAGTTACAACATTTCTAACTCAAGAACGGCTAAACCGATTTGACTGAAAATTGGTGGAGAGGTAGCTTAGAACCAGGGTAAGGACATAGGATACCTTTTATCTCTTTACGTTAAAGTTTAATACAACTCATAAATGCAAAAATTATATTTCAAATAATAAACATTTGTTCAAAATTCATGTTTGTAACAATCTTTTGAATATATGCGCACAATTTTAAACAGATTCTTCTTAAAAATAATACAATTGCTAAATATTTGAAATAGAAGAAAAGAACTGCAACCAAATACGCAGTGAAATAGATTATAACTGGCTCAGTAATAAGTCGTTGAGTATGTATTATACCACGTGCATCCCAAAAGACTGATGTGATAACCTTTCCAGCCGCCTTTTTCGTTTTTCCACGTCTGAGAACCGGTTAATCATTTGAAGTCCGCTAGAATGACGGCCGATTGGACTCCAGTGGGAACTATATGATGGAGCTATGTTTCTATCACCGACGAAAAATTTCGGCTTTACTCCGATTAGAGAGCACTTAAACAATTCTCAGAATCAGTTATTCGTTGTTTTTGTTGGATTATGAACTTGCGAGGCACCTACTTTGCTCATTTCGCCTGTTTCCAGCTTAGCAAATATCTTTTCAACGGTGGATTTCCCTGAGCCAAAATTCAGCAGTATTTTCCCAAAAAAAGCAATGCTTTATTAACACACGAATTGCTTTATGATCCATATTTTTGCAAACTAACACAAGTTGCTTAATAAAAACGCTATATATCATTAGCTTATAGTTATAATCCAACTAATATAAATCATGTAGATGGTAGTAGTAGTTTTATCTATGTATCAGCCACAGTGAAGCTTGGACGGTTCCTCTAGTTAATACATAAATTCAATTAAGTTAGTTTTATAGAAATCAAACCATACCAACCATTACCATAGACATGGGACGACAAAGTAGTGCAGTGACATATATTAGCTTACGTTTATTTTATTGTATTGAATATGGTGATATTTTCTTCTTAATTTTTCGGCGAGTATAAATTTTTGCGCAATTAATATCCATAATAATTTTTTCTTCAGAAGCTACTACAAATTTCTCCATATTAACCCATGACACACAGAGTATAAAAGGTCACAAAAAACCTACATTTATATCATATTTCCCTCAGAGCATACTAACCTTATCAACCGCAATAACAATTAATGCACAAGTACTTGAAATATTTAACTGAGTAATGATAATTAAAATAAATACTAGCACACTAAGTGCATAATCATCACTGAGCTCTTTATTGTTTGTTGACATTGAAAAGCAGCATCAGGTTTTTGCCACTGTTTTTCCACCACAATTTGCTAAACTCGTATCATCACAGTGACCACACAAAAGTACTCGCAAATATTTACGTAATTAATTATATTTATATCATGCAGTAAGTTGCAATAAAGCTAATGCTTTTCCGACGACTGCTTAGCTATTACTGACTAACACTTACTACACAAGCATAAATTTTCGCATTAAATCAAATATTATTTTGCCGCTGTCATTTGTGCCTGTCAAAATGTAAAAACTTTGCACTTCATCACTGCTCAAATTTAGCTTCGTAAGTGTAATTTGTTTAGATTTTCAATAGAATGTCAGACACATTGACTGATAGTTAAATGTTTGTGAGTGCTTAGAATACTAGCATTACGTTGCAAAAGATGAATGTTGCAATTAAGTAATTATCCATTCATACATACAAGAAATATATCCATATATAAAGTTAAAGTAGTTTTGACTAAAGTCTATTAAGGTTTCATAAAAGCTAGTAAAAGAAGGCCATTATCACTTGGTGGATCTAACATCCTATATCAAGATAAACCTACAATGAGTTGTATGACATACTGATATCACTGGTAACTGTGGATCAGATGAACTAGTCCTAGCCAGAGCTGGCATCATGGTGCAACTAAAATGCGAAAAAGAGGAGGTTTCTATGCCTCTTGCATAGGAGTGCTTACAGGTCATTGTAATTGAATTTTTGAAAAAATAACGGTAATTTTTTCTAGATTCGGGTTCAAGAAGAATAATTGCCATGTTGTTGCTTAAGCATATTCTCTTTGAGTTTTACACTTTGAAAATTAAGTATATTTAATATAGACTAAAAATTAGTTAACTTACAATGTCAAATGTTTATGTTGGCTACATCTACTTCTTTCCAATTTTTCATGAACATCTTTACGTTGTCAAAATATGTTAACCTTACTTATTTTGAACCACCTTTTAATTACAGATGAATATGAAGCTTTCATTTTCCACCTTAAAAGTTTAAATGGAAGGTGGTTGAAATTGCTTTTCTACAACTTTTATTCAAATGTTAATTTTTTTTTGGAATTTTTCTTCTAACACTCACACTCTCCTAAATGTGCCTCAGCATTCTTCTTTTCCATTACTCAATCATCAGCAACACCGACATTTACTGTTGTTAATTAACTAACCTATGATTAATGGTAGTTGCATTCCTAGGTATTCTGAATAATAAAATTAACAAGTTATATACTTGCCAATATTAGCGACTGATTAATGAAAGGATTAACTCTTTAGTTAACTTTGTGAGGAAGTGATTTCAGTAAGTCGAAAAATGTTTTTAAATGACTGATGAGCCAAGCTATAGAAAAGTTGTTGAAAGGAAGACTTCTAGTGAAATTATAAATATATTAATAATGGGTTGTCAAAAAAGTTTTGCGGTATTTTTATTGATTTTTTTTTATTGAAATTGAAATGAATTTTTGATGACTCATGCCCAGCTCTTGACCGATGCTACGGCTGCTACTGTGCCGGTCTCTTTGACCAATTCAGCGATTTTATCGCAATTTTCGACGACAGGCCTTCCGCAGCGTGGCGCATCTTCGACCACCTCTACATCAGAACGAAAACGTTGAAACCATCATTGTGCGGTGGAAATGGAAACTGTGTAACGGGTCCATAAACTGCACAAATTTTATTGGCGGCTTGAGATGCATTTTTGCCTTTATCGTAGTAGTACTGTAAAATATGCCGTATTTTCTCTTTATTTTGCTCCATGTTTGCGACGATATAACTCACGAACGACTTAAAATAAACGACAATCAATCAAACACGTGTTAGCGCGTAAAATGAGCTTTCCAAAAAGGTATAGCATGACCCGATGCGACGAATAAAACTAGAACTACGCGCTTTCAGCGCCAACTAGCGAATATACCGCAAGACTTTTTTGACAACCTCTATATCATTTGAACAAATAAGACTCTACTGTTAAAGCCTAGATTTTATGTTCTTAAAAAAAGTGTTTGTTATGGCTTCTAAGATATATTCCAACTAAGTAATCTACGGGTTTTGTTTCATTCAATTTTCCTTAAGGAATCCATCAACTTAAATACATAACACATAAATTAGTGTAAATAAATGAGAGAGTTGCCATTCATTTAGTTTCTTTTTAAACGACCTTACTCGACCCGATCAGATCCAATCTAAGCAACTGCTATCTTTAAACTAATTAAAAACATGCACAGAATATATAAAATAGCTCTGATAAATTTGAGTCAATACAAGGTAAGGCAAGTATTGCAACCTCCACTGATTGGGGTACAAATTGGTATATTTGTGATGTCCTCAAAAATAAACCTTATTACATATCATTTTAAATAGAAATTTCTTACTTCTGTTATTTAAGTTTGCTTGAACAACCCTAAGCTTTGCACTATTTACAGCATAACTACATAATTCGAAGCAGAACCAAAATTTACCTTTACTTGGAGTGAAAATTTCAGTTGCAAATTAGCGTATATTTTAGTTTTAATGAAGTTAGGAAACTGTATTATGAATTTGGTCATCATCTAAGTCTCACCCTAATGTAATATAACGAAATTATTATTTGAAAATTTCAAATAAATCGCATGAGTTGAAATTGTATATGTGGACCTACTTTCGTGAAGACGGTTCATTGGTGGAGCTTTGCAAAAATTCGTCACAGCTTAATTGCAATTTAGCTTTTAATTTAAACTTCATTTTATTTTCTGCAATTAAGTATTATAACCTCATTTTATGCACACACACATATTTACATGAATTGGTTATTTTGAAATAATTAATTTTATTTATACAGACATGAGCACTTTTTCTTTCAGAATTCGAACAGTCGCGAAAGGCCTGGTTAAGGTCAAGTGTTTGTTGCTTTGGGAGCAACAACAGTCTTCAATTAAAATGGGGCTCTTATTCGACGACTTCAATTCAAACGGTACTGCCATTGACAAGTTGACCGAAGTAATATCACTGAAATTGATGCAATTCAAAGCAACAGCAACACTTAGTGAGAGCGGCTTGAAATGCAAGGTTTTCTATTGTTGTTGTATGCGACTGTTAAAATATGTTAGATATTCTGTTATTCCAGTTTGGTTTTCATGCCACACCAAAGGCCTACTTGAATTAATGCCAGACGCTTTGAAGCATTTGACTCACACACACATATACTCCGACTTAGTGTTATATCAGCGATCGTGGCTTTCTGCAGCAATCCAGTTTTGTCATTTCATTTCGCTTGCCGTACTGCTGTCGATAGTTTCGTGGCTGTAGTTGTTTGAAATCGCAGCTGGACTCATGTCATCGATCGCTTTTCAATTTCCAGATAAACACCTGCACCTCCTGACCGACACTGCAAATATTTGCTGGTAATTTTACATTAAACCCAAAAAATAGTAAGAAATTTGTGTTGGGGGTAAGAACTGTTTATTGGAGGAAAATCAGTGCTTGAGGCCTCATGCTGGCAGCCAAAGCCAAGAAATTATAAAATTTTTCCAATAAGTCTAGATAGCACCTGAATAGTTCAGAAGCTGTCTTCTCGCTGCCCTTTATATTTTTTCACAAAGAAAGCTCCATCCTAGCTATAACAAATTAATCCTCAAGAACTTAGCAACTTATTGTTCCTTGGTAGTAATATCTAAGATCTCATTGCCTTTATTTAGTTATCCTATTTTGTCTGATTCGTCGAAGATTACAATATTTCTGCCGTTTCTGATTTGACAAATCTTAGTATTCTCGTATTCTGTGCTTACTCAAATACTTTTATTGCTCAGTGTAGTCCTTAAATTGCCGCCATAGAATGACATTCATGTCCAGCAATTGCCCTTAAACTAACAGCAAGTGTCTCTCATTCAATTATTCCATGAAATTGAACCCCTGTAGAGCAAAATCCGACGAAGAAATGCGAACGCTCTGTTCCGCGGCTGTGATTTGCATCTGGTCGCATAACGCTTACTCACAGTGGTTGCGCACTTACACGCTCCGACATAAATGGTGCAAGCAAATAAACCGACGTAAAAACAGACACGAGTGAGCACCGCAAACCGAAAAAACATTTCCAAAGCACATTGCGCCTGAAGATGTCACCGAGCAGTTCACATACACCAATTGGAGTAATCGGAGTCATATTGTTGCGATTGCCATTGCTGTAGTTGTATTCGGTGACTGTCGCAACTGTCAAGCGCTGCTAGAATTTCCGTAATATGTTGACGTTGACACTCGTTGACCACAGCCATGAGATAGTGGTAGGTGGCTGTGCTGAGGAGTCGAGCGATGGCGAGGCAGTGGTTCGCTGCTGTTGCTTGGCCGCTGATCGACATTTCCATTCAAACTTCAATTGAGCGCTGTGTTTCGCTATTTGATTTATCTTTATAGCGGGATCGCTGTTGTTGTTCCTGTTTTTCCATTTCATTAGCTCTTTTCCGTTACAAAAAGCTTAACATGTGTGTTAAAATACTTATATAATTTCAATAAGTAGACTTGTTGCCTGGTCCACACTACGCAATGACCCGTCCGCTACTCCTGCTATCAACCGCTTGGACTGTCCGTTTGGCTAACAGCCTTTGTCTTGGCTTTATCAGTGACATAAAATGCAATTAAAGCGCTCAAGCGATCAGCGACAGGCAACAACAGCAATAACATAAGTGACACCGCTATATTTGTTGCCTTAGCAGGTGAATGAAATCATCACAGAAAAGTGGCTACAAAATGGGTGGACAGTGTTAGGTTAGATTTGCATATTGAATTGAAAACTAAATTATTTGTTGGTCCCAAACTAAAGGAAGTGTTTACTAGGCAAATAAAAGCACAGCAACAAACAACAACTACCAAGGTGAAGTGTAAACGAATAATAATTGCTAGAAGCACGGACGTTGAGTCCATTAACTATACACCTTATTGTATATCTTTCTCTCTATGGTAATATTGGCAAAGTAAATAAAAGTCTGTGATTTTTGACCACCAGGCAACAATATTTATAAAACATACAGAAGTAGAGAAAAGCAAATCATCAAAATGAGTAACATACTATATAGCTATTGTCAAATTTCTTCGAGTGAGCTTACAAGATAAAAAAGGGACTCATCACAATATGTTTAAATCTGGTTCTGATGCAAACCGCTTGAAAGCCACATAAGCATAATAACTGACTTATTCCAAGTAGTATTTAACATTATCCGTGGGCCTATCTGAGATTCGATGTGACAAGTCCACTATACCTATTCTTTTTTTCACCACATTTGCCTTCATATCTTACAGGTTGCTTTCCTTTTATGCTGATTAATTCCCCAGAATGCAACTGTAGTTGTAATTTCAGAAATTTTGGTACAGTTTCACTCGTAGTCAAATAAATAGGACTGGCCCTTTTTACGTCTATCACTTCTAAATGGAAAGCAAAAACGGGGAGGTATTGTATGTTCAGTTTAAATTTCCAAATCTATAATGCAATCGATGCAGAATCACTCTATGGTGTTTACATTCATTACTTTGCTATATATATTTATTCAGTTGCCCGTGTTTACCAGGAAATCTTCTATTACCCTATTGTTTCCCGTAGCCTATCTCCTTCAATTTTATAACTATAGAATATTTAGGGAGACCTAAACAGTATTTTAAATGCCTTAGGTTCATGCCGTACAATTTTAAAACCTTCCACGATGATGAAAAAATTTATTTTTAGATCGTCTTTAATTTTCAATGGCAATAAATCACTAGTCACAAAAGACTTAAAAATTTCTGAATTATAATTTTGGGATTTTTCTTAACTTAAAAGATTGTAAGGCTTTGCCATGTTAGTTGCCTCCGGAGATACTTGCAGGTGTTGTTCAAAATTGCAAAAGAATCGTCTCAAATAAACAAATGAAACAAATTTAATTCAGCGATAGAAAGGCGATTTCTCATTTCTGTTTTCATTAAAATTCAGCTCTTCTGATGACTAATACGCTTATTTCGGAAATAGGACACAAAAATAAAGGAAGTTAAATCTTTAAATAAAAACTATGTAGCTGTATATAGATGTCGCATTCAGAAATCTGCGGTATTCGGGCTAATACACTGGTTGACTAAAATTGGTTTTTGGAAAAAATAACTACTAAACACTTTACTATATAATATGTATTGTATTGTTTAAAATTTATTGAATTATTTCCATTCCTTCATAGAGTATATGAAATTGGGATTTAATTTAAGCACTCTATTGAAATGCATATTATGTATATGGACGCAACAGCATTTATCTTTGCCTCCTCTTACAAGTTTTGGTAAATTCATGTTAGCGACAGCAGGTGTGACTCGTTAATTGTGCAATGGGCGTTGACTACGCTGTGTAATTGTTTGTATTTTATTTTTCTATTGCTAATTTATTTGCAACTCAACGGTGCGTTGTTTGAGCCATGCATATTGGCAAAAGCTTTCTATTTCTATCAATTTACATTTGCAGTTATTTCATTATAATTGTTTATCCATAAATTTCTCTTAATAGTACCTAATTTTTGCATATCACGCAATTTATCACATGTCAAAGGGGCGTCTTAACAAGCTCTGTCGGTAAGTTTTGAACGTTTTTATATATTGTGATGATAAATAATGAAAGACCAAAAAAATTGTAATATAGGGGATTTATTATTCATTTAATTTGACAATAATTAATATTGATGGGCTATAAATACATTTTTTATAATTTAATGGCGAATAATACATACAACAAACGAATATAGAGTTTTTTATTTTTATTATGTGATTTAAGCGATTACTTTCAATAATATACTTTTGACTTATGATATGACTTATGATTCTTTCATATAAATATTATCTTATATTGACATAAAATTGTTTAAAACTTTTATATCACGATAAGATTGTGATGCCCACAATAATATTAGACTGTTATTAGTTGCTTATCTATAATCAAGTTATACTTCCTGGAAAAATACCTTTATTTAAGATCTCGAAGTAGTTTGCCCTAAAACATGATTTTAAGAAGACGGAGAGTTTGTAATTCATTCACGAAATGTCTTAGTGGAAGATACTGTTCATGGATGATTTTATAGGGATGAGACGCTTGATATTTTGCTGCATTGTTGAATAAATTTTTGATGGTTCAGCATCATAGTATGTATCTTTATGATGACTTCTAAGGACTTCTTCGAGAGCAATTCACAAAAATCTGTGTTGTCCTGACGCGACCCTTCTAACTAATGTGTTATGCTACTTAAGCGTAATTCAAAAGATTTTCTGCTTCATTTCGCAACCTTCGTGGAAACATGGGTTCTCTAATAAACACTAGGGGCCATTGTCACAAGGCATTACAATGCTGACTCGATGACGAGTTTTATAACAAAACAGCCTCATTTGCGAAGAAGAAAGTTCTCTTCCACCATAACAAAGCACCGGCGCACACCTTCGCCATGCCCATGTTTCGAACTAGATGAAGACTATGTAGTAGAATAAATTGTCATTTCCGGTATTTTTTGATTTTCTTTTATGGTCCAAGTACTTATAGGACTGGTATAATACACCCTCCAATGAGTCACCTTTCACTAAAACAAGAAACTGATTTAAATTTCTAAAATCGAAGAGTCTCGTTATAGGAATTCTATTATGCTTCTTCACCATTGCGAAAAAAATCTTAACTCCAGTATCACATTACCAAAGCTGATTTCGTTCTCCTTGTGCTTAGAGCCCACACGTAAGGTGACGCCGGATAAGAAGCTTCGCTACAATAAACAATTGCAAATTTCCAGCTGTCAACACAACACAAAATGCCAAAAGCAAAGTCAAATAACCACGAAATAAATAAGCTAAGACCATAAGCAAACTAAATCACAAAAGCAACATGATAACAACAAAAAACGAAGATAACAACGCTGTGAACTGTCATATCTGCCACATTGGTGCATCGCGAAAGTTTGCCCACACACGTACAATACCCACTATGCGACACACCCATACTCGCGTGTACTCTCCTGGCGTGGTGAAATGCAACATTATGGATGTGGTTTTCAATGCGCTACATTTGGGCGCAAAAATGTCAAGCGCGCGACAGCAACGTGCAACAAGCGACATGCAACAACATGGGACATGTATTGTCAGCGCTTAAAGGCAGCATGACGGGATGTGGCTGTTGCCGCATCGTGTGAAACTAGAGAAGGAAATGTTGCAAATCGTTGTCCAGTTTTGACTGCAAGTAAATACAATAAATATCCGTGTGATGTTGTGTGCGTGTGTCCTTTTGCTGATATCTACAGCCGGTGGGCAGCAGCAGTGACAAGCATTTACATACGAAAAGGAAGGAAATGATGATTGTTCTCTCAGCAAGTTTGCAGATATCTGCTCACTTGTGCGTGTTTATGTACGTGCTTTCAGCTGTCACATTGTTCAATAGAAATGTGATACTTTTCTGATATTTGTTTTGGGTTAATAAGTGGGCTGTGAGAGGACATTATAAAGATAAAACTCTTCGCCAAATATTTTCTGTGGGGTGCAGTGATAATTAGGCAGCTTTCAAGTGATAAAAAAACGTTCGAAAACTTACAGTTTTACTGAGATTGGTAACGATGGTATTGGATGCTTTTTCAGTTGAAAGAAGACGTAACTCCATTATGATAAACATAAACGTCTTAGGAACTACACCACTACCTTTTGCGAATGAATAACTTAAGTTGCCTAGTAGAACCAAAGTGACCCTTGTTCAATTATTTGCCTTGATACATCTAACGTGTCCCTCACATTGTTAGGTCACTATCTTCAGTCAAGCCCTCTAACACTATTTTCTCTATGGTGTTACTCCCTCGAAGCAACTCGTTTCAGGAATCTATCGCTAAGTAACTTTAATGACAATCACCCAGCATTTCCTTCAATCGGCATCAACATTATGGATTGATCCAAAAGCCGATGAATCTCGCTTTGACAGATTTTGGTCCAAGTTTATTAAGCCACTATTTTGCGGAAGAACCTACTTTACTAGGAAGCCGAATGTATATTTAGAATCCGTTTTTATTTTGTTTCAGATAAAATAAGTTGTTAGAAAGATTTTCGTCCATTGACTCTCTTGAGTATTGTGATTCCGACGGTAGGCCAAATAAGCGCAATTTTTTGATAAAATTTTAATGCAAATGATTAAAGTAAATTTGCAAAATTAGCCCGTATTTGAAGGTCTATATCCGTTTTTCCAGTGACTCACAAACTGGCACTATACTCAATATACTATTTATTAGAAGCACTGAGATGTCTAATACGACTATGTAGGTGGCAAAATTCACATATGTCAGTCATTCTAAAGACCTACCCTCAACAAATGCCTAAAATAGTTTAAATGGGTTATTTTAATGAAGTGCACCACAACGACACCAAATACCACAAATGTCTCCAAATTCACCCAAAATCGTGAAAGTTTCCGCAATTATTTGCGGTGACGCGAGGGCTAATAAAATTAGGAGTTAGACAGAGAGAAAAAGGTGAAAGAAGAATGCAAAAAAAGTTTGCTTAGACGCTTTAAAATTAAAATACCGGCGATTTGACGTCGAAAAAGCAACAAACGCGCACATTTATGTAATTAAGCAATTTGTATGTTTGTTTATTTCTTATTTTCTTTTTTGAATGTAATCTGTTTTTCTTTCGTCAGCGTGGCAACTACCTGCTTCGCTCGGTAGGCATTTGAAATATTTGCCCGCCTCTGCCGGCATGTTGCAAAACCCGCTGGGTGCCAAGCGTTGTCCTGTTGCTTAGCAGCGCTTCACAGCGTTGCCGCATGCAAAAACTGCTGATGCCGCCACTGTTGTTGCTGCAGTTCACACACGCACACAATGCACAATTGCTGTCTTTTTCGGATTTTTAACCAAAACTCGGAACTGAAAGTCTTTTTTGTTTGCCACAGCAGCGCGGCTGCACTTGCAACATGTCAGTGCGGCTCAACATTGCCGCTAAATTTGACTTTTGTAATTACCGCAGCAATTGCACTGGATCACGCGCTGCTCTGGTCACTTGTAAATCAATCGATTTCCACTCACGTTTCTGTTGCAAACAATCACGGATACAATTTCCAAGCAAAAAAAAAAAACAAAACACCAACTATATCTGCTCTGAATGTCGTAGTTGGAAGTGTAGGCGTTCGCATATGCTACGTGCCAGTCATGCACTCATACCTGTACAAACTTTTTATATACATGTGTACTTACCTCTGCGGATGGTGCTTATATAAGCACTTTACATTCGTAAAAAACTGCACACGATTAATTACGAACTGTCGTTAATCGTTTCACTAATCGCGCTCGCCTCGCGTTGATTTTAATCCGACATAAGGAAGTCGTCGTAAATTTGCAAGTCACTGATTAAGTGTTATTCACTAGAGGTGACAAAGTGATAACTGTCGAATATTATACAAGTACTGTACAAATGCCATACATCCATAGCGGAAATTAATAGTTGTTCTATGTAATACAAAAAAAACGTAATCATAGAATATCTTTTTCTATTTTCCGAGGGGTCACTGGAAATGTCGCTTCATTGGCCGAGTTTAAAATATTTTTTTCCAAAAACTTCAGAATTTATTTGTTAATTATGTTTGTAACAATCAAAAGTTTTTATAAAATATTTAATATGTTTATGAGAAAAAAAATTTTTGAAAAAAGGATGTTTTTTAACCGAGGAAACCCTCGGCTCGTCATCGTTAATGTTTCTGCGCTACATACAAGTACTAGAACAGTAATAATGAAATACGTGGAGAGTGTATTTTTTCTCGTTAAGAGTGTTATGCCTCTTTCCTACCGATCCCAAAGTGGCACCGGCTGGCAAGAGTTTTTCTACTTAGATGGAAAAATTTATGTCGTACACTGTAACGCTGGGGACCTTTCCATTGCAACTAAGAGCTCATGCCAGGAAAGACTTACTTAGAAGTGTGTTAGAACCTATTTTTCGGAGTACCAACCGAAATGAAAAATTCGGTTTTTTTACGTACCCTAAGCTATGCTGTATAGTTTTCCGATATCGGCTAAATCGCCTCGGCTGGTCACACTGCCGCAGTTTCCTTCTGGGTGTTAAAACTTCATCGCAAAGTTCAGAGTATAAATATTCAATAATCAGTTTAACCAGCTCGAAGAGACTGATGTATAGCAGTGATTCTACATCACTTTAAATGCGGAATCATCATAAGCACGTCCTCAAGCGGTCCAGCTAAGACGATACTAAATACTCATAAACACAGAAATATCAGCGACAGAAGAACAAGACACATGAGTGCGGGCAGACGTTGATAACCTAAAATTTGTGCATTCATCAGCAAACGTTGTATGCCACACGAGCAGCAGACAGCAGCGACAAGTGTTTTTCATTGATTACGCGACGATTAAGGCAACGCGATCGAACCACGAAGATTACTGAATGGTTCAATCGATGGCCTGTTTGTTTCTATGTACGTGTCTATGTGATATAGTAAAACTTGTGTCAAGCAATGGCAGCCGGAGATACCCACTTCATTGCGACGCTTGTATTGCTAGCGTTGTTTACAAACATTGCAGTTATTAGGCGCTTGGTGTTCATATGGTGTTGCTTCGCTGTCATGTTGCACAAACAGAAACGCCACTAAACGACGCGGCGCGACGGTGGCGCGATGGTGGCGCACTAAGGCACATGTATGTCTTAATGTATGGATTTTTTGCATGCTCAAGCCATACCGCAAAGTCATGTTGTATGGTACATTTAAGGTGGCGCGGACAGACGGAAAATTTGATTGTTTGATTGATGCGTCAAAATGGGGTTGCACGAATCAAAAGTCGCAGCGGCTTGTAAGGTAACGGCACCAAAAGCGGTGGCGCGCTGCAGCCACACAGTTGCAACGTTGCTGTCAATCATAATCGTAATTTCATGCTGCAATATTAGAAATTTATCTTTTGCTTCCTTTTGTGAAAGTGAGTCCCATGCAGGAGTCGTGTGCTCTGTTTTTGTTTTTGCTTCGTAATCGTGCCTGCTTGTGACAACTTTAAATGCCTGTTCGACACAAATTTACCACTAACGCTATGCGGCAAGTTGCCTACTTGTTGTAGTTGTATGCTAATGTGTATGTTTGCTTTTCATTCAAAGGGTGCTTTTTTGGAGGCATACATTGTCTTAGTTGAAATAAGTTGTCTGGAAGATAAAACCAAAATTTTATTTTTTTTATAAGTTGGATTTTGTACCACGTCTTGGGGAAATAATTAGCCATAGTGATTTGACTATATATTATATGCTAATTATATTCATTTTCTCTGGAGGCAGATTTGACACCAAGCCGTCTACACAAATTTTATATCTATATTATTTTGGTTTATTGGCACGACGTGGCATTTTGCTGCAAGTTAAATCAATAACTGCTGTTGTAGCACACAGCGCAAGCCTCCAAGATACTTGAGCGACATTTAAATAGCATAATTTTTGTAATAATTTCACATGTGATGTCAGTTGGCATTTCTATGGGAGTAGATCAAGTATTTTTGATGACTTTTTGAGAAGTCACATTTCCTTATAGTAGATGACAATTTTAGTAATGCGAGGAATATGACTAAAGACTATGGGCTGAAAGATCTGCAAGCTTATTGAAGTAACTTCAAGCAAAAAGTTTCCATACCTGCCTTGAAAAGCTAATCTTATCTAGAACACTGTCAAAATTTCATCCAATACTTGTGAAGTTTTTTTTCTAACTTTTCCTTAAACTACTTTTTTTTCTAAATTGTGTAGAATCTTGAGCTTTAAGTTTACTCGACATTCATTCAGACAGAACCATAGGTATTAACAATATTTCTACAGTTTAGTGATATTACATAATAGTTTTTTGCCGAATTATCTTTTAATTGTTTTTATGATCGGCATATAAACGAAGAACTCAGAAAAATATTCTTCCTATTCTTTTAACTTTACCGAGTTTTCCTTAGTCTCGTAGTGGGATATTAGGACTATTATGTAATTGTCTTGGTCAATAGCCCATACCAAATTTGACGAAGATATCTTGCTTTCCATACAATTACTTTATTCCGATATCGGCTGTTCCGACGAATGTGCTGCTTCTTGGTGAGAAAAAAAAGGATTAAAATTTCAGATCGGTATCTCAAAAAGACAGAGACAACTTCGTATATTTAAAGACCGATAAACTTACATGGCTAAATCGATTCGGCTCATCCCGCTGGTCATTTATATATATATTTTATAGGGTCTCTGCCGTTTCCTTTTGGATGTTGCAACATCGTTACCTTGTTCAAGGTATAAAAATTTCCCTTCCCTTAATCCAGAAAACTTTCTAACAAACAAAAATTTTAGTTTCTTCTATGTAGAGATCACTAGAATGAATTACTAAGAAGATTCGATGACATTCAAGTTACCATTATTTTCTAATAGATAATTGACATTTCTAAAGTTCATTCATTATAATATGCGAAATATGTGGCGATAACATCCCTTATTTCTTATGTTTCTTCAGTGGACCAAACACAATCACAATTAAACAAAAATATATTAAGAAATTTTTAGCTTGTTCCCTTATTTTCCTAAATCTCAGCATCTAAAAATCGACAAAGCAAAATTTTCCTGTTATCAGTCGGGCCGGACCCCATAACTCATTATAGTTTATTCATCCATGTCGCATGGGCCAGAGGTCACTTGCTTGCGCACATTTCCACTTTCACTGCTAAAGCGATTAAATGTAAAAAAAGAAGGAAAAAGATCGCAAGGAAACGAGAAAAGCAAAACCGAACGATCACCTGCTGCGCGCGCCAACAAGCCGATGATGGGTCCGCTGATAGGCCGGCCCAGCAACTATGTAAAAGCACAAAGCTTGTTGCATGCAACAACCACCCACCACACAATACTCGCTTGCCTTAATCGAGAAGCTAACTGCATTCGACACAAGTGCTTTCTTCGGCTGGAATATTGAAAATTACGGCTTGCCACAGCCCGCTTGCTGCTGGGCAGCGCGATCAGCGAACAGTTCGTCTATGTGAAGTTTTAAAGATGCTGCACCTCGTTGCATTTTATGTTCATACTTTTGTTGTAATTTTATTTCTAGCTTCAGCTTTTTATTTATTTTCTACCGCCGTTTGGATAGCAATGGTGAGAGTAGCACTTCCGGCATATCTTGCGGTTTAACGGCTCTTGAAAAACTCAAACACATGCACAAATAGGTGAAAGAGCTAACTGATGGGCAAGTTTTATAGTTACTTACAGTTTTCATCACCACTATTATATTTTTTCTTTGCCGGAGAACAGTGTCTAACACGTTTTTCGTTGCGAAATCTCTCTGGGAATTGATTTTATTAAGGAAACATGCGCGAAGTGGGCTGATTCCCTTCGTACCTTATTTATGTTCCCTTCTCATGCACTAGTAATATACGTTTGTGCTTTTGTTGTAATTTGGTTTTTAATACGAGCCTTAAAATAATTATTATTATACTGACAGGTTTAATTTACTATTCAATATATATTGGCAATAACCACGATAAAAATTTAGAGGAGGTTGGAAAACCGTGAGTAAGTTTTTAGTTGTAAGAATTCAACTGAGGAACAATCACGATGTACAGACTAAGGTGTATTTCATATTTGATGATTTATTTAAAAATTGGACAATACGTAGGATTACTTCAAAATTCGTTGAAAAGTCTACAGAGGAATTTTTTCCAGCTTAGCCTAGTACAGATGAAGGCAACATTTTATGAGAATTTTTAAATTGATATAACAGTTTATGTGACGAAAAGTAGTTTTTTAAAGAAAACTTACTTCTAGAAAGATGTATAATAAAGAATAGTTTCTATGTGAAAGGCGGCTGAGTTTAGAAAATCACATTATCAAAATTATGTATCTGTAATAATCGAGTCAAAAATGGAACGTCATCCTGAATGTAGGCAACGTTATGTTTTCGGCATTTAAACCACTACTAACACTATTTTTTAAGAATTACTTTGCCCACAATGCAGCGGCGTCTGCAGTCACATTTTTATTAGTATAAAACAACTATCGAAGCATTGTGTTTGTAGTTATTTTTTAGCTCTAGCTTTGAGGCACTGTGCTGCTCAATTTTGCCCATCAGCATACCTGTTTTTGCTTTTAATGTCATTCTTAAATAAATTGTGATAAAGCAAGGAATTTTTCATTTGAACTTCTAAAAAGTTAAGCCTGTTTCTCTTGGGCATTAAAGAAGTCTAAATGCTTAATAAACAATTCGGCTATAGCAACTGAGGAGCTTAGCGAAGTCAAGTTAGGAGTCATGCAAGTTTAAATTAGAAGTCAAGTGAGGTCAATTTAGATGTCAAACTAGGGATTAAGTGACGTCAACTTATGAGTCAAGGGAAGTTAGCTACATCACGCTAAGGGACACACAAGAAAAATCATGTCAAGGATTGATATAGCATTGCAGATTTGATATTGCAAGGTAACATAATTTCCTAAAACTTTTCTATAATTATTATAGCTTGAAAAAGAATATGCGAAATAATGTTATTTCAACACTTAATACGGATTCCAAATTATCTCCAACGCACTCGCCTCACAATCGAAGGGCGTTTATATTTACACTAACAGTCGCAACTCTTAACTACGCGCTGAATGTAGCTGATTTGGTGGATTTTTTTTGAGACCCAACGACATAATGATTATAAACGAAAAATTGGCTAAATCAGCTATAAAAATAAATAAGACAACTTGTTATGCGTTGATGTGAGCAAAAGCAACAATATCAGCAAATAGTAGGCGTTTCGCAAAAGTTATAACAACGAAAATCTGTGATACCGACGTGATCCCGAGTCGGAGCAGAAATAACGTTTGTGCCACAAGCAAATATACACAAAAAAACCACTCAGGAATAGAAATATTCTCCGGCGCACGCGCGGCACAACACAGCAACAACACAAACAACCGCTAAAATACAAACACTTGTTTCAATGCAATGTATGGGCAATGCCATTTTATTGGTTTATTTAGTTTTATTATGGTCATTTATTCACATACTTGTTAAAAGATTTTTCAATAATGTTGTTTTTGTTGTTATACCCTGGGTATAGCTATTAAGTTTGCAACGAAGTTTATAATACCCAGAAAAAAAAGAAAAAATGGCGGATAATCTGCAGATTTTATAAGGAATTAATTAGCGTGACGAACTCAATATCAAATTTCGCACACCTCCTTTTCTTTTTCAGCAGCTGATAATTTGTGCGAACTGAACGATCAAAGTTAAGTTCTTGTCTGAAAAATTTTATATTTGACAAGATATCTTTGTGTAATTTTGTTTGAATTATTATCCAAGACAACACCATCATTTTCGACCACATTATTCAGATTGGACAACTATATGCCATACAAACTGACCTATCTAAATCAAGTACTTGTATGAAAATTTTTGTTATTTCACAGGATTTCTTCAGAAATCTCAACACCGAATATAACCCACGTCAGCCCTTCAATATGCTAACAAATTATGCCGATCGAACCACTAGATCATGTTATACAAAAGGAATAGTCCAAATATATTCATTTTTTAAAACCACTTTTGTTATAAGAAATGCACCTGTGAGGGATTAATAACTTCGTTGCAACCAAAAGTGACGTTTTCTTTTTTATTTTCCTATATTTATTTTTTTTTTTTGTTTTTACTTTGCACAATTTTACATGAATATTAAATGCGCTTTGGCGGCTGTGTGCACTGCCTACGCAAAACACGCTGTGACAGCAAGCCAAATAACAACAACCACGATTGCAAAAACATAGCCAACGCAATGCGAAAATTTATGCGGCTTTGTGGCAATTTAAAATCACGCAAATCTACGCGGAGACAAATATCTACCAAGCAAAGTGTAGCCATTAGGCATTAGTTATCGAGTTTTCATCATTGGCAGCAGTTAACGGTTATTTATTTTTCCAAGCACATATATGTGGTGTGAATGAAGGGAACACCGCTGTTAATCGTGTAAAAATATTTAAATGACCAAATTTATAGCTGCGTTTGGTATATTTATTTCAGAACATTTTCCAAAGCGCACAATCATTCAGTTAATTCCGCATATACTCGCATATTCATATATATTATATGTGACCTGGTCTACGCAAAGGGGGCTTAGGTGCGAAAACTAGTTTTCTGGGAAAAGCTGTTAAAAATAATCGTCAGTTTCTCGTTATCTCATTAATTGTTCTCTTTTTTTTTGACACCTAAGCCCCCTTTTCGTAGACCAGGTCACATATATATAGTATACGTGTTAAAAATTTGTTTTTCGTTTGGTACTCTGAAAAATAGGTTCCTAGACACCTCTAAGAAAGGCTCTCCAAAAATCTATTCATAATACCCTATTTTTTTTGATTGAGTTATACAATTCATAAGAAATAAAAAATTTTCCCAAAAATAGTCAAATTTCAACCGTTAATATCTTTTAAACGGTTGGGTTTACGAAAAAATCATAAGAGACCATATTTTAGAGCATTCAATTTCCTACAAAACCTAATTAACAAGATATTTTTTCAAGTAGTTGGAAGCGAGATATAAATTTTTCTATCTGATAATAAGAAAAAATAGAAAACCGTTAGGCGGAGGACCTTCCCGTTACAATTAAAAACTCATATTTGGAGAGGCTTTCTTAGAGGTGTCTAGGAACCTATTTTTGCAAGTACCAATTGAAAAAAAAATAAAATTTTTTTGAATCACCCCAATACGTATATATGTACATGTGACTCTATACTAAATATTGAAACGCACATTTCGCAAGCGTTTGATATTTATCTCCAATATCCACTCTATGCTTTGGTCGCCTGCGTGCCACGAAATCAATAAAATTACCTCATTAAGTGCGACAACGGCCCACTGCGTCGCCTGTTTACTTGTATGTATGGAAGTGCGCATGTGCAGCGTGAAAAATCAGTGGCACGCTACTGCGTTAATTATATGCATTTCTTATGCATATTTATGCTTTTATGCGCATGTCAAGCAAGTTTTCACTCCCCCAACGTACACTGTCTGCATATGTAAATAATTTTGAGGCGTTTTCTTGCTCTTCGCCATTTTTGTCGCCAGAGCTTGACGCTTCATGCTGTGTGGTCCGCCTGTTTTCCAAATTAGCAGACAAATATTGAAATTATTAAGAGTGTTGAGTTGTGGTTTCGCACGCCAATAACTTCATGTAGGTGCGTGGCAATTATACCAATTTGGTTTGGGTAATTGATAATAAACATTTTCATTGTGTTATTAATAAAATGGATAATGATGTTACATATTGGTGAACATTATGCTATTGTAACATATCTGACACAAAGCCTTAGTAAACGAACTTGTTTAAACAATATAGATTGATAACTTATGCTACTTTTGCTAAACTCTTTACTCTTAAAAATTGCTCGTTCATTAACTGGCCGCGAAATTGAAGCATTTGGTATTACTTGCAAGAAACCATAGTTCCAACATAGCATAGAAAGTATTATATGTATTATCAGATAGCTGAAAATTGTGGGATCCCATGTAGATTATTTGAAATATTTAGAATTAGCGGCAATGGTCGTTACCATTTTTATATTTTTTTATTCAGAAACTAATCATTATTATGTATTCACTGCCTTGTACTTGCTCATAAAATCGGCCGATAAAATTTAGTAGTCGATTAAGTATGTAGCAATCAGCCCAACTGCCCTGTGTAATTATATATACTAGGGTGCTTCAAAAAAATTTTTTTTTCAACTCTTACCCCCTCAAATGTTAGTGATTGTTAAAAAAAAAATTCTCCCTCTGTAGCTTAACTCTAAGGGGTCGCTATTTTCGTTTTAGGTTCCCATACATTTTACATAGGAGTTTTCGGTTTTTCATTCAAACTAAAATTTCACCAACTAATTTTCGTTTCTCAAAAATAACCATCACATATTCAGAAAGAAAGCAGCATGTAACTGTTAAGAAATATGTCATAAGCATAAAGACAGACAAAATGTTGAAAAAGGTTAGAGTCCTTAAACTCACTCTGTCACTCCTCACTTAATAAAGTGACTATGATGTTCGACCCACTAACTCTTACAGCATGAGATCTAGCGTTGTCGTGACGGAAAATTATTGCCTCGTGTCTAGTCGCAAATTCTCAATTAATCCCTTCACATTGATGAATTGTTGTCGGTACTGTTCTCTATAAATTTTTTCATCAGGTCTAAGAAGTTTATATCCGTAATATAGCACAGCTCCTCTTTCACGTACGATTTTTTGCTTTTATAGTTGTTGTTGCAGTTGTTATCTAGTATCTTGATGGATGGTAACATCCGAATTGGTTGTCATCGAAAGCATCTAATGGTAATGCGCTGTTTGGAAGGAGTCCGAGCATAGGGAGAGGGTTATTAAATGAGTATGGTTCGCTAGGCGCGCAAAGTGGTCAGAGTCATGCGGGGACTAATTGTACGCTGCACATATATTTGGTATAGCGTGGTCGATTCTGGATAAGTGTGAGTTTAAACTGATACTCTAGATTCTCCGGCATTTGGAGCTTTTCGCTGGTAGTGAGTGGTGGTTTGACTCCAATTGCGCCACTCACTTTGAGGGAGTAGGTGTTAATGCATGTCTAAACTTTGTTCGGTCCGTAGTCTAGTTGGTGTTTTGCTTGATGTCGTCGACGTAATCAAGGAAAGAAAGTAGCTTTCGCTTCAAATGACATGTACTGAAAAAGATGCACAAGGCCAATAGAATTCTAACGTTTGTACGGAATATTGGAACACTAGATTAATAATAGAGATACGTCATCTCCTGGCAAACCGCACGAAGATAGTTATAGACCAAATAGTTAAGTACAATAATATTTGAATATAAAAATTTAACCAAAATTACTGCAGTACACTTAAAGAAAGCTTTGATTTTATAAAAAACGAAATGCATTTGAAAATATAAATATACATTTTTACACAGAAAATAATATTTTTAATTAATCTTTGTGTTTCCCAAAACCTATGTTTCTATATTTTAATTCAACTTACGTAAATTTTATTTAGTACTAAAATTGCTGCATTAATAGTTTTATAAATTTATATTTCCTACCCATGAATTTGCATTCACAAACTTCTGGCACTTCAACCTCACATATTTTCTCTTTATTTGTAGACATTACTTCTCCACGTGGGATCACTATCTGTAAATAAAATGAGACTGTGCGGCAGAAATAGTCAGACACACCCATACACTCGTATCTATGAACACCTCCATCTATCAGCTGTTCGGTGCGAAAGTGCAATTTGAAAACGTACATGCAATTGTGTGGCCGCTTCTTCACCACAGACTTCTTGCAACATTTTAACTTCCAAAAAATATTTTCTTATTATTTCATTCCTTTTCGTGTTGCAACTACACTGTGTTTTTCATTATTCCGCTTAGTTAAATTCTCACGTCAATTACTTGCTGTTACTAGGCTTGACTACGCCATTCACCGCATGCAGCAACCCTACAACAACACTTCCTAATGCACCTTGGCCACTCAGGCGTTCATTCATTCATGCTCTCGTTCGCTCTGCGGTGTGTGTGTTTCCTAGCTGAGTTTGGAATTTTACTTGGATTTTCCTATTTGTCACACAGTCTCTCTTATGTTGCACTTTCTTCCAGGTAATGGCATTCGGAACGAATTTTTCGGTGTGTGCAACACGTGCAAACAACATTTATTACATGTCATCACCGCCATTAGTTTTCCCAAAAGTTTTTTCCCATTTTTCTTCTTCATCTTTTTGTTGTTGTTTCGTTTTCATTTGGGTTATCTGCCAGTCGAGCATCACTACCGTTAATTATTTATTCTTGCGTTGTTTGGCATTTAAGTATTCCAAACATTCCGATTTATTAGCCATGCAACACAGGTTCGCTTCATTTTCTTCTTTGCAACTGTGTGTCTCAGTGCTCGCGTGTGTGTTTTACGCCTTAATGGCGTGTCGAAGGGGCATTAAAAGCCATTTAGTCGGACAAATACCTCACTCAAGTGGACTTAGGTTAATAAAGCCTTGCAAACATATGCTTCCTAAATGTAAATATGTGAGTTTTTGTAGGTGTAGACAACATTTTTAAAAAGTTGTAGAGCATGGGAGCTGTTGAGAAGTCTTTTTTTGAAAAAGTTGGTATTTTGACCCTATAATTTTAACTGATTGACATTGCCTTGTGTGACAGACGTGTTCGAATTTTTGAGCGTCAAAATGTATTTCAACTTTCCGGGCGATGTGTGGCAATGAATAAAATTTTTATGGCCGTGTTTGAATTGAGGCTACTACTTTCTGAAAAAGGATGGCTGCATTGACCAGGGATAATACTAAAAGCACCCAATGGTATAAAATTGAAAACTCATTATTTACAGCCGTTTTGACTTTCAAAGCTTGAGTAAGATTATTAGACTGAAAGCTGCTTAAAACGATGAAATCTATTGCGTTTTAAAGGTCAGATACAGATATGCATGGCAGTTAAAAATAAAACTTGAGAATATAATCACAACTTATAAGTCCCTCTTAAGTCGTCCCCTCCATACTGCGAATGGCAGAGACCGGCAGAAAACCTACACCGGTTAAGCAACGGTTCAATTTCTGAACATTCAGAAGTTGGTCTGAGAAAACTTCTTTGGCGCATGTTTCTCACAATTTTGTTTTAATATAAGTTAGATACTTAAACATGAAAACATTAATATTTTGGTAAAATTTCAAGCATTTATTAATATGAATTATGTTTCGAATGGCTCAAATCATAGTATTGGTATTGGTACTGTTGGCATTGGTATTGGCATAGTAATTGGTATTGATATTGATATTGATATTGATATTGATATTGATATTGATATTGATATTGATATTGATATTGATATTGATATTGATATTGATATTGATATTGATATTGATATTGATATTGATATTGATATTGATATTGATATTGATATTGATATTGATATTGATATTGATATTGTTATTGGTATTGATATTGATATTGATATTGATATTGATATTGATATTGATATTGAAATTGATATTGATATTGATATTGATATTGATATTGATATTGATATTGATATTGATATTGATATTGATATTGATATTGATATTGATATTGATATTGATATTGATATTGATATTGATATTGATATTGATATTGATATTGATATTGATATTGATATTGATATTGATATTGATATTGATATTGATATTGATATTGATATTGATATTGATATTGATATTGATATTGA
Organism: Bactrocera neohumeralis; assembly: GCF_024586455.1. Classification (NCBI taxonomy): domain Eukaryota; kingdom Metazoa; phylum Arthropoda; class Insecta; order Diptera; family Tephritidae; genus Bactrocera; species Bactrocera neohumeralis. Next base: position 77,465,217 of record NC_065919.1, on the reverse strand, counting down.
TATTGATATTGATATTGATATTGATATTGATATTGATATTGATATTGATATTGATATTGATATTGATATTGATATTGATATTGATATTGATATTGATATTGATATTGATATTGATATTGATATTGATATTGATATTGATATTGATATTGATATTGATATTGATATTGATATTGATATTGATATTGATATTGATATTGATATTGATATTGATATTGATATTGATATTGATATTGATATTGATATTGATATTGATATTGATATTGATATTGATATTGATATTGATATTGATATTGGATAATGGTTTCGGTATTTGTATTTGCATTTATTATTGCTCTGAAATAATGTTACAATGGTAATCGAGATGACGAGAAAAGTGTGCCGATTTATCTGCCAGCAGATATCTTAATAAAGCATGATAAAGGAATTCCAGTTAAAATTGTGAAATAATCGTCCCTAATTCCAACATAACAATTAAGTTTTATACTACATAACTGACATTAGAAACTCTTAATAACTATTAAACTGTTAACTGAATTGCTTTAATATGATCACCCCATTGACCTACAGCGTCTTCTAGTGCATTGCTTACGCAGAAATCCGTGCTTTACACTTCATTGAACAACAAGTAGTGGTCAAGGCTAAGATGGTAACAATAAAGTTATGGCCGACAGAAACCGTCGTTTCTGTTCAAGGCTGATTGAATTAATCAATAGTCACATATTTTGAATAACTAACTAGAACATTGCATAAAGGATGTGAGTGAAAACCACTTGAAAGTACTATAAAAGGATGGAGCAAAAATTATCGAAAGCATTAACTGCTAATGTTTTAAGCAAAGCGAAGAGTCACTCAAACGATAGTTACAAAGTTGTGTTGGGAAGATAGAATATTGGAAATGGCGTCTTATTGCAGTGCACGAACACACGTCAATTGGTTCACCAAGCTGAGCTTAACATTGCTACTTCTGTTGGTTTTGCGACAAAATGGAACACAAGCACTGTTCGTATATAGCACAGTTATTAGAGATTATTTTCCATTACATGAATTATAATTTATTTTCTTAACTTTTACTTTGAAAGGAAATCGTTTGGTCCGTCCATTAATTGCGGCCCAAACAGCGTGTATCATGAAAGTTGCAAACATGGTCAGTTAACTTTTTTATATAAATCCTTTAAGATTTTAAGGTCTAGAAGACCTTTATTTTTAATTTGATTCTCCATTTTATAGGCAGCTTCATTATAAACTTTAACCCTGAGTTCCGTCCTCCACGCACATTATGTCGGAAGGGTGTGGGGAAGTTTGCCACGAATATGGCGGCAGCAGTGATTGTAAACAGGGCTTGTACTGCAACTGTTATCACCGCTGTAGTGAAAATCCCGAAATCTGTCCATTTTTCGGCAACGGTATATTGGATTTGAATACTAAGAAGTAGATAACGCAAATACAAAATTGTGTTTAAGGCACTTTTCTATGCATAACTGTCTAGACGGCTCAGCAGCATTAGTATGTATGCAGTATTTATACCTATAGTTAGTTTATACAAAAGTTATATTAATATTGTAATAACATTAGATATCTTAGATTATAATATAGTTTTACATTCATCTTTTTAATAGATTATAATTGTAAAATATTTATAAAATTTTTATTATAATTCATTTTATTAAAATTATTAAGAAAATACGAACATAAATATACTTGTATGAGCAAATATTGAATATCGCTTGGCTGTGTTTTAGTTTTTTTTTAATTGTAAAAAAATCGTTTGAAGGATCTTTATTACATTGATTAAATCTAATTTGGTTTTATTTTATATTTTATTTAAATGTAGTAAAATTTTATAAAAATTGTTTTCAGACTATTCAAAATTTCTACTAATCTCCTTTTAAAATGTTTCTCTTAATTATAAAATATATTGTTTAATATCCGAATTAAAGAAATAAAACTACTGCTACTCTTATGTTCTAAAAATTTATTGGTATGCACAGCAAAATTTTTTAGGAGAAAAAATTAATTATTTCTCGTGTTGAATGCGGCTTCTGATATAAAACAAAGTTCTCCATCCGGCAGTGATTCCGGCCTTCTCCGTGGATGAAAATAATTCTGTGTAGACGGTAAAATGCGGTAAAAAATTGAAAATTGTATAAAAGATTTTATAGTTTTCGGTCTGCGAATATTCGATTTTGCTACGGATCAAAAAACCAGTGGGTCATCGCATGAAAGGCTGTGTGCAGAATATGCAGAGAAAAATTGATAGTTATAGAATTAGTGATTTTTAATCATTCATGCAATTTCAAATGGTGCTGTCTCAAGAAAAATTTGTTTCAAAAAAACACTCATGTTCCGAAACTATTTGCCTTACCAAAAAATCGATTCTTTCATTTTTATTAATTAACATTCTCTGGTATTACAGCTTATTTGATTCAATTTCTGCAGTAAAACAGCGTACTGTTACCAACAACAGCATGCTAAAAATTAACCAGAGAATGTTTATTTTGTGTTAATATGTTGTATTCAGAAAATGTTAAAAGTTGAAGCTAACATTCCTACTGTTGTCGCTTTCGGTTTCTGTTAGCATTTAACATAACAACGAAATGTTACCTTACATTTGTTAAAATAATAATATTTAGAGTAAAGAATGGAAAAGAATAAAACTCTCTGCATTAACCAGGGAATGATAATTTTGTATTAACACTCACACTTAACAGTCTCTACTCTTCCAGTTAGTATTGAAAATACCATTTCGCTGTTAACTTACAACTAGCATTCACAACTCATGCACTCGTAAAAATATTTTCTATTTGTCTCAAGAATTAATAGTGAGAACAACAAATCGCTGGCTTTGCACCTGTTTATCCAAGACAAATCAGCCAATCGACAAGCCAACACTCGAACCAGTTGGCCAATAAGCCAAACAGCCAACTAGTTAGCGAACATACCAACATCAAACGCAACAAACGACACAACAGACAATTCAACCAGAGAACATAAATACCTTCTCTGCCGCATCCTCTCATCACCTGCGTGCTGTTTGCCATTATTCCAATGCCATTGCATTCCGCCGACTTTTCAGGTGTTGTACTCGTATGTACTCCAGTTCGGTCTGCACGTGTCTCTCAATATTGTCGCGATTCAGTGTTGAACGAACTTTTGTTGCGTCTGGTCAATGTGAATCGCAAGTTCTGCTTAGCGTGTAAACACCGTGTATTGTACTTACACACGCTCGCAGCTTTGTCGTCGTTGTCATGTTTATCCGGAGCCTACGTTACTCGCTTGAGCTTAGTGTTGTTTATGTGCTTGCTCGCCTACCTGTGCGCTTGGGTCAGGTCTGCAGAAGTGAAGTGTAAACAAGTTTTGCGCCCCAGCTTCAACGCGTGCGCCTAGTTGGTAGGTGTTTTGGACTATCGTAATTGTCGTTGTTGCCTTTGTTATTGTTGTTATTCGTTGATTCAACACAGCTGGGTTTACCTGCGCCTACTCTCTGCGCTCGGCGTGTGTAATTCACTAGTTCGTTGCTAGTTCTCTTGCTGCTCCAAATTCGCCAATGCATTCGCGTTCTAACATTTTATTTGCATCGTTTGTGTTGTTGCAATTGTTGTTGCCGTCATTGCTGCCAACTTGCAATCTGAGCCTTTTCGGTAGGACTGCTATTGTTGTTGCCGCTGCCGCTGCTACTGCTGAGTTTTGTGTTTTGTTCAACAGGTGAATTCAATTGAATGGAAATGTGTCGCATTAGCTTAGTTGTTTTTGGTTTTGCCTTAAGTTGGCGAACCGTAAAACATGCCTATTCTTAAGCAAATTAATATGTGTTGTGCTTGTGTGGGTGTGCGTGTATTTGTTGGTGCGAAACGATATGGGATTAAAACACTTCGTAATCTGAGTAGTGTTTTGGAAGTAATTTTCAACTTGATCGTGACAAATTTTGTTTGCGAACAAAAGTGAAAATGGTTCAAAACAATTGTGTGCAAAAAAGAAAAAGTGATGACAAGAACAAAATATAATACATAAGAAAACAAAAAACAATAACAAAATAAATGCAATATGTATGAATATGAAATCTTTTTCGCATTTATAATGCCGACTTTTTAAAGCATGAGTCTAGAGGATACAAAAAATAGTAATTTTAGAATACAACGGAAAAATACACTAACGGCGAAAATCAGTTTTAAAGATTAAGCATAAATAAAAAATAATTTAAAATGTTGAAATTGATGGAAAAACTAAAATATTGAATTTTTACCTAATTACTAAAGAAATAATCGGTATGTGTATGTGTTTTATGAAATAAAAAATAAAATAAATTTATTTTACGAAACAAAAAATCAAAAACGATTTAAAGGCTGACTTATCCTATGAATTGTCTACTCATTCACATTCGTATAACTGTTTATTGTTAGTGTCGAAAACGAGTGTATACTATTGTAAGAATGCATAGCCATTAGAAATATGCAAAATCAACGCAAATACCATAAAAGCGTATAACCAAATTGAGTATTTAAATAATCTAGGGTTTCAAAGGTGTAAAAGATATAAGACTTTCAAATATGTGATAAATAATATAGAGGGTTTTAAATAAAAAATGATAAGGTGATAACAAAAAACTTAAAAATTTTTCAAAAAAGACAAAGTCGGCTTATATGCGAAAATGTAATTATTATTATAGAACGTGTGTTTAAAAAAATTTAAAAAAAAGCTATAAATAAAAATAATTATAAAAATTACATGAAATAAAAATTTAAAAATAATATATTTAAAAAGTGGTGTTTTTGCATTTAAAAAAGTGTTGACTCAACAACTTTCGTTATGAGCACAAAAAATGTGAAAAAATTACGTTCATTTCGGATAAACAATTGTTTTATTGAAACTTACAACTTTTGGTGCCCGGAAAAATTTTGGAGATTCCGAAAAATGTTTCTTTTTTAATGTTTTAGTGATGCTTTAAACATATATTTCCAATTTATAGGTAATATGTTTAAATTATAATCAATGAAACAACAAAAAATTTTTCGTGAAATTAAAAATAAGAATTATGATCCGAGTGTGAACTGTGCACAAGTGTTACTATTCAGAATATTTCCATACTTATCGAATTTATGTGGAAGTTAATTTCAACAAATGCGTTTCTAGATGAGCATACCAATTCAAAATTATAAAATAAAATAAAACTGATTTACCTATTTGTTATTATTTATCCTAAAGTAAAAACACTTAGCTTAAATAATGTTATGAAAGTGGTGTTGAACTACAAAAAAAAAAATTAAAAATAAATAAACTGACAATAATTCAATATTTTATTATAACTAAGTTAACTTTTATAAAAGTCCGGCTTAACTTCAAAAATATTTAAAGCAAAAAGCTGAAAATAATCCAATATTTAATTATAGCTAAATGAACTTAAAAACTGATTTTAAAAAATAAATCATTAATTATGAAACTATTCTCTACGGTATAAAATCTATGAATTCTAAAATTTAAGTTTTAGAAGTTTCCTGTCATACTCTCTTAAATCGATAAATCTACTTATTGTGTTCTTATTTTAACCAGTCCAAAAAAAAAATCGCGAGTGAAATAAAAAACAGCAGTAGTTCCAGATTCGTTACATTTTTTTTTAAATTCTAACACTTAACTGTTTTTTTATTACAATTTAATGAAACTCACTCAGATAATATGTGAAGAATTACAGTGCTCTACAATAATATTCCAAAATCTGCTTGAAAACGATTTATATGCAAATATAAATATTTCAAGCACTTTTAATAAAAATATAATTTTTTAAAATGCTGTTGTGAAAAAGAGGTGGCTGCGAATTAAATCTATTGGGCTTAGACTAGCTTCGTATATACCGCCCTTTGCGTTTGGTCAAGCCTTGATTGCAAGCAACAGGCTTAAACCACTTGCATTATGCGTGAATATTTTACCAAAAAACTTACTTCCGATATATGTATACATATATTTATATCGAAAATATAGCTCCTTAAGCAAAACCTTAAAATATTTATTTTAATGCAAAACATGCGACGGTACACTAAATAAAACTAAATAAAAAATTTATTTGCTCATTTTATCGGTATTGCCCATTTTATAGTAATACCAAGAGGCTCCCTATGCCTGTGTAATGACAAGACTTATTTTTTCTCTAATAGGTGGCTACTTTCTATATGCCGATGCTACAAGCTGAAATGACCCAATTTACTAAACTACAAGAAATAAAAATCAATGCACAAACTCATTGCTCTCAACGAAAATAAACCAACAAATTGCACATTTATCAATAGATTCCAATAAGAAACCCGTTGCACTATACTAATGAAGTAGCTGCTAACACAAACTTGATGCCTCAAGGCCCACCAAGAAAACAATAAATAAATAGAGTCGGACAGAAGAGCAAATACAAAACTATTATAGCAAACAAAATAAAAATAGTAGCAAGAAACCGGAAAAAAACCTGCAACACTACGCAACGCGAGAACAACGCGCATGCGTCAGCCAATTTGCACGATCCAACAACCAACTAAAGGCTGCACGCTAATGACAAATGCAGCATAGCGATCCAGACACTGTTATGGCCACTGGCCGCTGCTTGTCGTCGTTCTGTTGGCTTTCTAACTGGATGTGAGTTTCTGGCAGGCAACGCAACTTATCTGCTATGGAAAGTGTGCGTACGCGCTTCTTAACGGTACATGCGTGCATTCGCCGCATGTGCAAAAACAGCACCTAATCGAAAGAAAAAGAAAAGAAAGTATCGTTGAGTCTGTGCAGCGGCTGCTTATTCTTCCTCATTATCTTATCTGCACCGACCTACTTGAGAAGACGTTGTCAAGTCTTTATTTTAGTATATTTTATGTTGCTATTTGTGCCACAACCATTGCCGCATTCATTTTATTATCATCTATTTGCATTGTTTTTCTCTCAAGCGCCATTTTTGCGCTGCCGGCTGCTGCAATTGTTTATCTGCCGTTTTCTATTTGGCGGCGCAACAGTTGACCTCATTTCCTTCGACTGCCACTAGCTTGCTGCCGCGCCGCCGGTGCTCATGCAGCTTTTGTGCCGTTAACCAACAATCAGGTTTCCGCGGCAGCAAAAAGCATAGTAAGAACAGCTGTCGTTGCACCCATGCCTAGGCGTTAGAAGCGGATTTCGTTGCCACAGACAGACAGATTATACACATAGTATGTAGGTATATTTATAAACCGCAATGCAAAAGTACTATACAATGTCTCAACGCCGCTGCGAGTTCTCTTTGCTGCCGCGTCTCTTTCCACCAACCCCCACTTGACACTGCTGACGCGCTGTCAATTTGTTGCAAAAGTTGCCAGACAACTTTTACTTAACTGCAGTCACTAGTTTGCGAATTTTAACTGCAATTTTGTTTTTATTTAATTTTTTTGTTTATTTTTCGGTTTTTATTTTTGCTGCCTTTTGCTTTATTTCTCATATTCGCATCAACCGCTAACAACAACTTTGTGGAATTTCGCTTCACTGTTGCAAATTCTGTTATTTTCGGCATTTTCATAGTTTATTTCGATACGTCCATACCGCGTGGGTGTCTGTCTGTCACACATTAATGAAATCAAATTTCCATTGCAAGTGGAAAATATTGATTTTAATGGAAACGTGCATTTTCGTCTTCGCTCTTGCTTGGATAAAAGTGAAATTTGTTGTTGAGTAAATATGTTTTTCGTCTTACTAATTTTTCGTGTCTTAGCAACAGCAAGTTTTCATCAGATCTTTTGACTGTTGTTATATTATGTTACACAACTGTTCAAATAGCCAAGCCCATTTGCGAGCTCAACGCAGCGCTCATCTTCGCAGCGAGTCATTTTTCAAATTATGCTTATTAAAATTTTTGCGAAAATTATTTTTATTTTTATTTTTGTACAATTGTGCTTTCTGCTAGTGCATACCACGCTCCTTGTTTCTATCTGCTACTTTTGCAAATAAATCATATAACAACAAATAAAAATTTTGAAGCAGTGATTTATAAAAAGTAGTTTTAGTAGCTAAGGTTGACTGTAATTTGTTTAGCTTGCTGGACACCAATATATAATAGTTTTCTGAGATAATTCCATTTAAAAATAGCTCAAAACAGTTTCTGTATCTAATTTAGGTCACACATAGATTGTCTAAAAGAAGCGAGTTTTCAGAATTAAAAGTTTTCTCTTTTAAGAGTCCATATAAATTCTTCAGAAAATTCAAGGCATAAGTATTTATATATAAATAATATTAAAATAATATTAAATATATTTCGATTTACCCCTTTGGAGATGTGCTTAAAGAAACAGGTTCTTATAGGAGATTCTCGTCTTGTTCATACAATGACCCACGTTCCTTCAACTTAGGTTATATTTTGTAACTAAACTTCATGATGGAATCTCCAGGTAAGTGTTCTAAAACTTTCTCGCCAAATATTTTACAATAGACTATTCTTTGCTTGAGTTCATATTATTATAAATGCCTTCTATGAAGATAACAATTTTTGTATAAACTGTTTGCAATAAAGACGTGCTGAACATTTTTAGTAAATCCGTTTGTTTGGAGTCTATATTTCTAAAATTTTTGAAAACGATCTACTCTTTCCAATTTTGGTAATGATATCTTTTCCATTTCCTACTTCAACTAGATTCCACTTCATTTTAGTAATCGATAACTTGCCGGCTAGAAATTCTTGGTTCCAAATATTCAATGTGAATATGGAAAACTGAGCTTGATAATTGCATACGACGTTTATCAAAACCATTTGCTGACTTTTTTAAAGACTACTGATTACTAAAAATATTATTTTTTTTTAAGTTTTGGGTTACTAACAGAAAAAAAAAAAAACAAAAATTTATTGGAATCATCAAAAGGTTCAAAAGACTTTTAGAAGCCGTTTACTTTTAACATAAAAAGGACAAAACTGAATAAGCCAACATATGTTTCTTTACTTGAATGAAGCAAGTGTATGCTATTGTAGCGGGTTTCTCTATAAGGACGTTACAAAAGTAGAGCGATAGGGACAGCAAAAGTTCAAACTTTTTCGCTCTTTTCACATTTATCTTCAATAATGTTTGTCATTTCATCAATGATATCCGATTCAACAACGAGGCGAAATTATTAAAATTTGCCTCAACTTTAAAAAGATATATCTTCATTAAGATATGTATTTAGTATAGAGTTGTACTAACAGCTGTCATGGTTAATTATCACCATTTATTGACGTTAATATAAAACAGAAAATATAATTTATAATGGAAACGTGATTTTCAAAATTGGTGTTTTTACTATCACCATCCTAAACCTATCGTCAAAGCATTCAAATTACAACAAAGAAAGAAGAGCTGAGACAAATCATATCTCAAAATTCCATTATAAACCCTTTTCTGCTATGACAACTGAAATTCTTGAGCACCTTTTATCTTGTAGCTGGCGCCAAACAGTTTAGTGTCGTCTATTTTATTACTTACCATGCGTAATATGTGTGACTGTATGTCTGTATATACTTATAGGTATTCAAATAATTAAGGTGAATATAAAAGACCTGCTGTGTGTGACAAGTGTATTATGTAATGTAGAATAAATGTGACTAAAAAGAAAACTGACAGAGAAGAGATGGTGAAAATGTATGTTTAAAGTGAGAATTCTAATGGATATATAGCTTCATATATGAATCAAAGTGCAACAGTGTGTTTCAACAAGCAAAATGTGCATGTGCGTGCGTATTGTTAGACATCTAGACCATTTTCTTTCCATTAAATTTTGATTTATTTTCAATTAACCTACCTTAAGCTAAATTTATTTTCTCTTATTTATAAATATTTTATATTTCTTTCAGTGCAGCCGCTTATATTTTATATAATTTCAATAAAATATATGTTCACACCTGTACATACGCAATGCTCGTTTGTGAAGTTTAATCAAAATAAATATTCAAAACTCGTAAAATAATTATCATCTCTGCTGTCGTCCGTCGCGAATGTCTCTTATGTAAATATACCTTCGTACAAATGTGAATTCAATAAAATAAATAAATGATAAAATTAAATAAAGGAGTGTTCGTCAAAGTGTTCAAGTGTGCTTAAAACTACAAACAAACTGACTACAACAACACACGCATCTTGGATAAAATGGTGAGTAAATATGAAAATTTAATATTGCCAATAAAATTAGAATATACGAATATGTTTGTATGTGTTTATTTGCCAATGTCACATTGCCGCTAGAAAAAAATTTGCAAAAAAATATGTATATATATGTGTGAACAAAACCATGTGCAGAAATATTTATTTAGATTCTTGAAGCTTGTACTGATTTCCGCATTTCCTGTCCTTAGCACTTTGTGAGCGAAGAATATGCAAATTAGGATGCTCAGCGCTTTTAAGAACTTCCATTACTTCAATTATTTAGTACTCAGATTGCTGCTAGATTACGTAACCTAATCTATACTAGTGCATTACGTTACAAAACAGATAAGAATGAAGATGAGGTTTTATTTTAATATAATTGTACTCTTGAATTTGTTTCGTACAAAATTACTGCTTCAGTGAAAGAGCTCTTTAAAACAACAATAACTTTTGTTCAAGTTTATTGAGTTAATATAATTAAAAAGAAACTATATTAAAGAACTATATTAATTCATGGTAATCCTGAAATGTGTTTTGGAATACCCAAAATTTTCAAAATCAAATATGAATCTTCTTGACATAATTTCCAATAATTTAAAATGACAGTTTCGGGATCCCGAAAAATTTTGGCATTATGTAATGAATTTATTATAATAATAAGGTAAATACAATGATTTGATTATATTAAATAAAAATACTTTAATATTTAAAGTTTCAGTTTCGGGATTCTGAAAATGTTCGGCATAATACATATAAGAATTTTATTTTATTATAATAATCATAACTCAGACACTCACTTCGAGTCAAGTGTAAACATTCCGAAATCGGGATTAAAAAATAGCAACTGCGGAAAACCAAAATTTTCTTGGCCACATACATATGAAACATAGTTTTATCTAATATTGTGTTCAGATGATTAAGGTTTTTTATATATGTACATTAGAGTGATTCAAAAAAAAAAAAAAATTTTTTTTTTCGTTTGGTACTCGGAAAATAGGTTCCTAGACACCTCTACGAAAGCCTCTCCAAACATGAGTTTTTAATTGTAACGGGAAGGTCCTCCTACATACAGTTTTCTATTTTTTCTTATTATCAGATAGAAAAATTTATATCTCGCTTCCAACTACTTGAAAAAATATCTTGTTCCTTAGATTTTGTATGAAATTGAATGCTCTACAAAAAAGTCTGTTATGATTTTTCGTAAACCCAACCGTTTAAAAGATATTAACAGTTAAAGTTTGATTATTTTTGGGAAAATTTTTTATTTCTTATGAATTTTATAACTCAATGAAAAAAAATTATTATGAATGATGAAACTCATAGTTTTGTAGGAAATTTACTGCTCTATAAAAATGGTCTCCTATGATTTTTCGATTAAGTTAAGCGTTTACGAGATATTCATCGTCAAACATCAATGCATATTAAGGTGGATCAAAAAAAAAAAATTTTTTTTTTTCGTTTGGTACTCTGAAAAATAGGTTCCTAGACACCTCTAAGAAATATATTTAAAAAAATTAATTCATGTCTTCCTCGGCTTCGTATTTCATTTAAATATCCCTCGCTGTCTTCACACTTTTCATATTTTCATAATATCTCTATATTTTTCAATTATTTTTTATTAATACCTAAGCACTAATACCAACTTGCATGTTCATCATTTTTCATTTTGCCACATAATTCCAAAAAATACAAGAACAACTTCACTAAAATTAAAACATTTCGGCGATTGGTGAGCAGCTTGAGTTGCTGATTGTTCCATATTTTGTTTTTCTTCTTCGTCGGATTTATTTCGTCACTTTGTAATCTATACCCATTTTAAAGTTACCTTATTACTTATGTAAGCGCTTTTACAAGCAACGATTGAGTTATTCGTCGTTTACATTGCTTACGGTCGAATATCGACTGATTTCAAGAATTGTGCACACTGATGTGGCATTTCCGCAGCTTATTTTTATATGTTTTGTAATTTTGCTTTTATAATTTATTTTATTATTATTTTTTTTTTGTAATGGATTTTTCATTTTCTATTGTTTTTTTTTTAGTTTCTAATATATATTTTATTTTTCTTCTTTTGCCTTAAGCTGATTTACATATTTGCAGCTTAAGTTCTTTTCCCTTTTATTTTATAAAAACTACATTCGCGAATTGTCTTTGCTTTCTTTCGTTTCTTTTGGAACTATTACAGTATCATATATTTTTTTTGTGTTTTTTTGTTTTAGGAATTAGCTGATATGATAAATGTTTTTTCATCAATCAGCATTTGGTCGTAGAATTTTTTGACATTCTTTGGGCATTGAGCTGTATGTAGATTGATTTCGGCTGCCCACAAAAATTTTGTATTATCCCAAAAGCTATAACAATTGTGCAAGTTTATTGCAGTAACGATAACGGAAGAGTATTTGCACATTGTATCAATATTTTAAATTCATTTACTTGCTATGATTCAAACTGATCGAACAAAAACAAGATAAAAATATTTTTATGTATTTTAGACCCTCAGCAGGAAACATCGGACTCCTTACAAAATATACATAGAAATGATCAGCATGACAAACCGAGTCGATTTATACATATTCATCTGTTCGTCTGTATATATACACGAACCCCCAAGTTTTTGAGATATCGATCAAAATTTTCCACACGCTTTTTTCTTCTCACCGGACTACTTATTTGTTCGAACCGCTGATTTTGGATCACTGCCATACAAAGTGAATGATCGCAATCAAGTTCTTATATGAAAAGCTTTTTCATTTGACAAGATAGCTCCAAGAAACTTAGCATGTCCAAGTCAATGTAGTAATCTTCGTAGAATTTTTTCAGACCGGATAACTATAGCATATATATGTAGCTGCCATACGAACTTACCGATCAAAATCAAATTCTTGTAAAGAATATTTTATATCAAAGTTGAAGTTTTTTCTTATTATTTAATTTTTTTATACAAATATCAACATTTTCAATTGTCTTTCAAATATTTATGTGATTACTTTTTATTGTCAATTGAGTGATGTCTAAAATTTTCAAAAAAATAGCACGCAACTTTGCTTTACTACAAAAGCGTGTTTATATTTTTCATTTGCTTTTTATGACTTGCCTATTCGTTGCTGAGTATTTTTGTTAATTTTTAATTGTCTTGTTAACAACGTACAATCTCAACTAGCCGCACAATTTTAATGTTAGTAAATTCCACAGTTAATTACACATTTTTCATGCACACACAAACAGGTAGAGTTATAAATAAATATACACATATGGTTGTATTAAGCTTGTATTTGAAACAAGTTTCGCCATAGGAAGCTTTAATCAGCGCAACAATTCAAATGCTAGATGAGTGACTCATTTAAGATCTACTTCCAACATTTAACGACTACCCTAATGTACATACTATTAGGTGCAAGCATTTGATGAACTTTTCCAAGATTTGCTTTTTCGAAAACATTTGTGAGGTACTGATTCAAAAAAAAAAGCTTTACTAAATATTACCGACAATAAAATCCACCAAGGCGCCCTAACTTCGAAAAATCGGAAACAAAGCATCAATGAAGTGAACCGCTCTCAGCGCTCATTAAAGCGAACTTTGCGAATCTTCGGCATGCTATTGTTTGTTGCTGTTGTTGCTACTATTGGATGGTTGCAGCACAGGCAGACTTTTGTTTTATTACCCACACAAAAACAACAAATATCAGCCATTACCAAAAGCGAAATAAAATGTCAAATGCCGGCAGTACCAGTAAGCTTTATCCAATAGACGCTTGCAAAAACAACAATAACAATGAGAATACAACAAAAAAATATTTGTCCAAACACAACAAAGCCAATGCATATTTATTTATTTCTTTTTGATACGCTGAGGTTTGTAGCAAGTTATTGCAAGGGATTTTTTACATTTTATATATTTTTCCGTTTATTTTATCATTTTGCTTATAATTTTATGTCTACATTTTTTTCCCTTCTTTTTTTATATTTTAATAATTTTATTTGTTTTTTTTTTAATTTTTTATTTTTTTGTTTTTCATAATTTTGGTGTAGTCCCTTGCATGCAAGCACATCTTCCTTATTGCACGTAATGACTGCTCATAAATTTTGAGATTTATTTATTTACGCTTGCTGCCTCTTTCATTCATGCATTTTCTTCACATTCTCTTATTTCTAATTTTTGGAAGTATTTTCACTGCCCCAAGCGAGAGTTATCCAACTGAACAGCCGTTGTGCAGACACTGTGGTTGTTATGCGTCTAATGGCAGATGCGCCACACCAAGCGGTGCAGACAAGCCAAAAACATGGCCAACTAAGAAGCTCCGCAAAGCTGCCAGAGCACGAAAGAGAAAAAAATTAAAAGAAATTGAGTATTTGGTAAGAGGATGCTATGAAATACTCGTAAAGCAAAAGGTTATGAACTTAGTGAAAAAAGCGTGGCAAACGGTAAAAATATATACGTATATTTATGTATAGCTGCTATTTATTTATAGCTGCTAAGAGACTCGAACTGTGTAAGGGTTGTATATTGAGCATTTGTTAGTCGAGTGGAATGCGGCAGAAAGCTGTGAGTAAGTAGCAGTGGTGAGACTTGAAAAGTTGGGTTAGCAGATAGCATGTTGCCGATAAAGATTGCAGCAAGCTCATAGTAGTGGCTAAAACCCAGTTGGTACGAATGCAACTACATTTTCTACAACCACGCTATTTATTTATTGCTCGCTGAATGAAACTTTAATGGAATTATGTTCACACCACAGAGAAAAGCATTCTTAACCAACCACAAAAAGTTTGTGTGCAATCCACGCCCATTTTCTTTTCGCTTAAGTTTAGCTTTAAAAGTGTTAGAAAAGGCATCTTGCATTTTTTTATACGTTTTTTTTTATTTTAAGGATATAAAACTTAAGAATATGAAGTCAAAAAAGTAAAGTATTGAAAATAGGATTATAGGGCCCTAGTTACTAAGTCCATTCGGATAAGTTAGAGTCTGTTCAAAAACAATTTTTACTTTTTGCCTTAAATCATTTGCATTGGGATTTCAGTTTAAATCTTCCCCCTTACACTAACCGTTTAAAACTTATAAATCTCCCGACACTCGCTAGTCATAGGGAGATGCTTGGTATAATATTTCTTGTAAAACTCATGATGGGTCAGTCTGTAGCCCATCTTTCTTATCTGATATTAATTTTAACGTTCCCACTCGCCCTACCAGGCAGTTTAGACCCTTACTTTTAAAATTTTCTAGAACAAATTTTGAGTTAAACGAACCATTCCGCCGTATATGTCATGATTTCAATTTTCATTCCAGCACATTTGATCTAACAGACTCACTCTTTACCATTAAAAAATTATTTTATCTACTTTTAACAAGTAACATTTAAAAATTATAAACTTTCATCTAATTCTTAATTTTGGCTGTTGAAATTTTTGTTTCTGTAACTGAGCAGCTTAAGATTGCCTTTTATGACTCTGCTAATTCCGCTCGTTCGCGGATTGCGCCCCTCGCGTCGGTTGGGTCGGAGGAGGGTAATCTTTGGGTATTATTATTATTATAACAAAAAAGTATTATAAAAAAAATGATGAAAAAACAGCGAATTATCGATAAAATCTTACGATCGCTAAACAAAAGCATTTAAAGTTTTTACATAACACAAAAATAACAGCAATTTCTAGTAAGCACTGCTTAGCAGTAAAACGCTGCTCAATGGATGAGAAAATGTGTAATTTCTAATGCAAATTTTCTGCGAGTAATTTTTCACTATAAAAAGTGAAAAAAATCACTTTTTTCCGCTGATTGAAGCATAAAAACCAGGCATTGCGCGTTCGCAACAAAAGCCGAAGACAAAAGAAGATCAGCACTCGAAAGACTTATTACACAAACCTGACAATTCGGCGACAATTTCAATAAGCTACTCGTCCATTATGCAGCCATGACGGCAACAAAATGTGTCGCGCCACACACTCACTCACATGCCTATAAATATTCATATGCAAAGCTGTTGCAAGTCGTAATTGTTTGGTGAAGCGCCACAGCCAAGAGAGGCTTATACATACAAGTACACACCTAAACAAATGGACATGCATATGCAAGTATGTGATTGTTGCACAATGCACGGGCAAGCATCATTTAGCTGGCGGAGAGTGTGTTTTTTTTTGGTGTTTTCAGCGAAATAATTTTTTTGTTTCATACTTTTCCCCCACTTTTTTTATTTATTTGTTATACATATTTTTTGTTGTTGTTTTTTGTTTGCATTTATTTATGTTTTTTTTTTTGTATTTTACTGTGACTGCCTCTTTATGGCATAATCGACAAGTGCCTGCCGCAAAGCATAAAACATTCGTCAATTAAAATGCAACTGAGGCGGCGGCTATCCGTAACTGTGACAAAAGTACATGAAGACAAAAAACGAAATAAAACAACGACAAAAGCCTGCATTTTTTTTAAGTCTAGCTAGTGTTGCTGCAATGAATAACAATATGCTGCTCATTTACATATTTACATATAAATAAAGCACAGTTGTGTGGCCAGTCAACACCAT
Organism: Bactrocera neohumeralis; assembly: GCF_024586455.1. NCBI lineage: Eukaryota > Metazoa > Arthropoda > Insecta > Diptera > Tephritidae > Bactrocera > Bactrocera neohumeralis. Next base: position 77,448,605 of record NC_065919.1, on the reverse strand, counting down.
TTAGGAGCGTGTGCGTTGTAAGCTGCGACAATAATAATAAAGCAGATACTACACATATAGTCGCTTACAAAAGAAGTAGTATTTACGTATATCTGTGCATATAATTATAGCTAAACTTCAATAATTTTATAGAAAAATGATTTCGTATTCGTATATAAGTGTATAAAAACTATTACAGTTTATTTGAACTTTGTGCGTTCAATATAACCACTTAAGTATGTGGCTATTCAATACTTAGTTTTTATGGATATTATAAGCTCATTGTTCGTATCCTCATTTGTATATTTAAGTTCAATCTCACAGCAACTAATAATAGTAATTTAAATGTATCATAACGTAAGTTGCTATATATATTTCTGGCCTAAAAATGTAAATAGGCATATTTATCAACGAAAATTTTTTTTTTTTTTATTTTTTTTTTTTTTTTTTTTTTTTTTTTGTCGATTGTTGTTTTGTTTCGGGCTCATACGCATAGATCCATGATTCGTCACCTGTGACGATCTTATAAACGTCTTTTGAAGCACCGCGATCGTATTTTTTCAGCATTTCTTTACACCAATCCACACGGGCCTTTTTTTGAGCGATTGTCAAATTGTGCGGGATCCAACGAGAACAAACCTTTTTTACGGCCAGGTGTTCATGCAATATCGAATGTATGCTGGTGGGAGAAATGCATAGGCATGCCTCTATCTGAAGGTATGTTGTTACATGACGGTCTTGCATTATCAGTTCACGTACGGCATCGATGTTTTCTGGCACAACGGCTGTTTTTGGACGACCTTCACCGAATTCGTCTTTGAGCGAGCGTCGGCCACGATTGAATTCGTTGTACCAGTTTTTCACAGTGCTATAGGTTGGTGCTTCATAACCATACAAAGATTTTAGTTCACCGATGCACTCTTGTCGTGATAATCCACGTCAAAATTTGTGAAAAATGATCGCACGAAAATGTTCACGAGTTAATTCCATTTTTTGGCCGAGATGAATTTTTTAATTCCCTGTAAATAAAACAATTCACGATTAAATGACAAAACGTTCTGAGTGATGTTATGCTAAAAAATGTCAAACTTTCCAATGGAAATGTCAGATTGTACCTGGCAACACTTAGTGTTGCCCTAGGCCAGAATATATATAGCAGCCCTCGTATTGTTAAATGTACCATTTAAATTACTGTTATTAGTTGCTGTGAGATTGAACTCAAATTACCTAGATTTTCGTTTACATACCCCATTTAAAACGTCCACGAAAAGCAATACCTTTACAACATCAAAATCTTCGATTTATTTTCCAATTATTTGATATTTGTTATTAAAAACGTAAGGAGGCATCAACTCAGTCACAAGTTTGTAATATTATATAAATTTGGCTTATAATTCCCAAAATTGTTGTGAACTGTCAGCTTCCATTAGATCCTACAATTTGCTACCCAAATTGTGGAGCTTCATTTATAATTTTCGAAATTTAATTTTTACAATTGGTAACTCTGCCTCAGAAAACTTCTTCAACTATGGGCTTTCTGAAATATGCTCGGTTTTTACATGATCTTTTTTTTTTAATTTTCAAACAGGTGGCAACTTAAAGTGTTCAAATTTGGGCTGTATAAATTTAGTTTCAAATAAAAACTAAAACCATAAAGCAATTAATCTAAAAAATATTGTCAATTGTTAACCTTAATAAAGCCCTCTAATTACTTGTAGATACCCACTTCTTTATAACGGACTTAGATTAGTAATTGGTTACAATTTAATTTTTAAAACAATTGGTAATTCTCATACCAAAAATATCTTCAACTCTGTCATTTTAAAAATTCACTATTTTATCATATTTTTTTTTAACCAGCTACAAACCTAAATGTGTAGTTGTTTTACTGCAGAAATATTACAGCAAAAAATCCCAAAAGAATATTTTCCAATTCTAAGCAGCGTTGCTATTTTCTCAAATCCTTCAAATTGATCAAATTTAATTGACTACTCTACTCAAAAATATATCTCTTAACTACCTAACTCTTCAGTTTGCTGTGTCTTTTTATACTATTTTTTTCTTACAGGTGGCAACCTAAGTTCCAACGATTTCTAAAAGTCTTTCTAAATCAAAAATTTCCAATATTTCTTGCACAAAGTTAACGCTGCCATACAGACAAGTTGCGACAACACTTACCACTTAATACTCGCTAACGAATTGATATGTTGACTAATTACGTAGCGAGTGCTCACTTGCAGCCATTCACGTGTCGGCAACAACATTATAAATATGAGCTCAGCGAAGTGCAATTTTAGTAGGTGTGTCCCTTGAGTCTACCAGCAGCGACTAACCGCCGGCAGCGCGATAGAATTACATTTGCGCACTCGCTGACCGTGTTGGCAGGCAGATAAATGCAAAGAGCGCGCACAACTTGCACAAGCCCGGCCACAGATGTGATGCTGTTGGCTTCTAATAACACGGTGAGCTCATGGGAGCACTTACGTACACATACAACCATACAGGTGCTTATACTATGTGAACCATAATGCATTTGTAACCTCAAGTCAAACAGTTGCGTTAACATTTCGCCTTACCTAACTCATTGAAGCTTTTAGATGTTTTTGCTTCTTTGAGCTAATTTTAATATCACGTAATTTATTATCGCCGTTTGTCGTTCGCACATTTCATTGTATAACAACACTCACGACCCAAGCATTTTGTATGTATATATGTAGTTTTCTAGTAATCTCACAACGTGCAACACTCGGCTACGGCCAGAGGACGATTGCATCTTGTCAACGTTCGCTACACTTTGGCAGCACAGAAGTATACTTAGCGGTAATTTTGCTGGCCAAGACGAATCATGCAGAGCCATAAAACGTAGTCGTTGCAGGGTGTCGTTAGAAAAAAAAAATCGTCCCTTCAAGGGTTAATTTCACTTTTTCTAATATTTTCGTTAAAAAATAGAAAGATCAGTACTGCAAAATTATTTAATCTAATAGAAAATATAAGCAGAATAAAAAATATAATCAAAGTAAAAAATTAAGTCACATATTTTTACAGCACTACTTTTCAAAAACGTTCAAATATTTTCCGCTAAAAATTATATATAGTATATGGCCTCTGGCGTCTCCCTCGGCCCAAAAATGTTACTAAAAATAATTATGATGTATACTGTAGTTCCGTATACATATATTTACTCATACTATAAAAGTGAGTAAGCACATACATAAACAATTTTCTGTCACCTCGGTTACATTCCATTTTGGTATTTCAACAACAATTACACATTAAACAGATGTTTAATGTTCGAAGTTTGACATTTCAGGGTCTTTTGAGCATCTTCGCGCATGCATGGCTACAACAAAAGAAAAATGCATCAGGAATCAAATTGCGGTTGGACAACACGACATTTGGTGAAATGTCATTGTAAACTGGTTGCAAGAAAGTCAGTGTAGAGATAAATATATATTTAGATATACAAGTCACATGTGTCAACATTCCTCGGTTGACTCTGCTTGAGACATTTTTGCTCGCTGAGATGCTCAACTATAGAGAAAGGGAGTTTTAATAGTTTGCAAGGAAATTAATTGATTTTAATTTGAGTTTAGGGTCACTACTGAAATAAACATCGGAATTTTGGTAAATTTGAAATTTTGTAATTAAATTAAATATACATAGGAATGTTATTAAATTACATACATTTTTAATGTAAAAGTACGGAATAAAGTGGAGAACCGATGACTGAACTATTAATATATTAAATATAGCAATATAAAAATTTAAAGTTTTATTTTCAAAAAGACATACAAAATACAAATTTTTGAGGAAAGCGTGGAGTTTTGTTAATATCCAGTAATTTGAAATGCCTTAAAAGTGAGTTTTTTAGTTTTTACAGTACGCACTAAAATATATTATTAAATTCACGCTTTAGACAATTATTTTAAAATATGAGTATATCTTTTTAGCAACAAAACATAAGCGACATATTCGCTGATACCTCACTAAACTATACTTCTTAGAATGTATATTAATACGTCCTGAAAAGTAGCGCTCTACAGGGTAGCGAAAAATAAATATTGTAGCCAAGACCATGAGACAGGTAAAGCGAATGGTAAATAATAATAACAATGTCAAAATCTGTAACTGTTTACACGCTGCACCGTTACGTGACTTCATGTACAAGCAAATGATTACGTGATTATATTTAGTTGGAAAAAATTCGTCAATATATAGTAGAGTAAACACATTTACACATACTTATTTACTTGATATATATATCTACCAATATTTACCTGTTCCACAACAAGAATAAAACCCAAAATAAAACAACATGCTCTAAAATTATACTTAATCCCCAAAGATGCGCTAATTTCCTGTTCCCAACGCTTTACTTGGAAGTCATCGAAATCACCAAATTAGAACTAAGCAGTTTAGTGACTTTTTCTTTCTACGCATGAGTTTTCTTATTTGTTTTTTATTACCAATTCTTCTTTTATTTATTTTTTATTCCTAAGAGAGCAACTTGCCACTCCTCAACTGTTAAGCGGCTAAGTGCCAAGTCGTTCAAGTGCAATCCCAACGTCATATGCTTCTATGGCCCACAAGTGAACAGCGAAGAGCGTGTAAATATTTACACTTTTCGACGAGCGTGAAACGCGTATGAATTCTATCAGTGTATGAGCATGACCTAAGCGCTGCTTAACTTTATGAGCCTAACTTTGGTGCATACCTATAAGTGTTGGTGTGTCTGTGCGTACGTTTGAGCACTTTAAAGTAAATAATTGATTTGTATACAAATATTTGTTTTTTGTGTTATTTCGATATCAAAGCACCGAAGGGGCAGTTAACCATTCACACAACTCACCTGTGGGCTTGAGTAAAAATTATTAAATAACAATCAAAACGCATATAAGCATATTCATAATATTTTTGACGAAGAATTTTACGCTCAACGTTTTAAGCGGATTATCTTTCTCATTTCGATATTTGTTTCTATTACTTATGCTCGAAAATCATAGTGAATACGGTTATGTAGCTATTTGTTACTAAAAATTTGTTTGTTTGTTTATTTTTTGCTCTTTCCTAGTTTATTATGCTCTTTGCCATTCATAAATTAATTGCGTATTATACAAATGCTAATTTCTGCCTGACGTCGTGAAAATGATTTGCATATTAAGTGGAAATCGGCTAATCACCCCTTCGGTGTCTATGTATTATGTATATAATATATAAGCATTTAACTCATATATGTATAACCATTCATGAATATGTAAAGCCTGCTATTTGGCAGTATGTATTAGGTCATTAATGCGCGTTCATTTGAATGTCAATGAGTTGTCATCTTCAGACTTCGTTACAAGCTTCTCTGGCGTAGTCTCGCCAAAATTGTTGAATACCTTAAACGTAAAATCATTTACTTTACTGATTTTGAAAGCTTTCACTTTGCACTTAAAATATAAAACAATAAAAACCATGCACAAATAAATCATAAGTCTGACAGTCCCACGATCCAATGTTCAGGCTCGAAGTAATGTCAATGTTCCCTTCCTAAACCAAAGCTAATGTGATAATATTTCATAATGTACTCATACTTTAATTCTATTACCAATGTGTGCTGAAATGTGGGCAATAGTTTTTAAGACTATTATTAACTGCGATGCTTTTTTTTAATAAAAATATTGAAATAAGTGGGTTTAAGGCTGAAATAATAAATTAACAAGGATGAAGTACAATGTATTAACCGAATTACCTATACCACCATCACATATTACTACAATTTTAGCACAAAAGCTTTCACTTCATCAAGATCCTCATTACAGCGCTGCCAATTTCAGCAATACAAACCAAAGCACTTACTTTCACCCGATGCTAATGCGAAAGCAAAAAAAGAAAAGTGATCAATGAAAATCCTGCTTTAATATCCAGTTTTCAAATTGCACTTTCTACTCAAACAAACCAACCAACACCAACAACTCACGTATTTGAATTTGTTTCAGCATCCGGTTGCAACATGAAAAATGAAACCAGTTAACTGACATATGCAGACAAGGCAAAAGCGGCGAACGCAATCGAGAAGAAACACAGATCTTAGGTTCAACGACAATATCAGCCGGGCCGACTGCAGCAACAATTTTCAGCACTGTGATGTAAATTTTTTTGTTTTGTTGTGAATATTTAGTTGTTGTTGTTGAGGGAAAAGCAGGGCCAAGTTCACTATGTCTTGCACGGTGCACTGATAAAAGGCAAACACACATGCCTCTTCGTAATCAATTTCTTTGATTTTTATACCCTGAACAGGGTATATTAAGTTTGTCACGATGTTTGTAACACCCAGAAAGAAGCGTCGGAGACCCTATAAAGTATATATAAATGATCAGTATGTTGAGCTGAGTCGATTTAACCATGTCCGTCTGTCTGTCGGTCCGTCCGTCTGTATATATACGAACTAGTCCTCAGTTTTTAAGATATCCTTTTGAAATTTTGCAAACGTCATTTTCTCTTCAAGAAGCTGCTCATTTGTCAGAACGGCCGATATCGGACCACTATAACATATAGCTGCCATGAAACTGAACGATCGGAATCAAATTTGGTATAGATTATTTTCTAAGGCAACAATGTAATCGCAGAAAAAATTGTTCAGATCGGATTACTATAGCATATAGCTTCCATACAAACTGAAGATCGGAATAGTTACTTTAATGGAAAAATTTCACATTTGACAATGTATCTTCACCAAATTTGGTGTAGGTTATTTTCTAAGGCAACAATGTAATCGCAGAAAAAATTGTTCAGATCGGATTACTATAGCATATAGCTTCCATACAAACTGAACACATAGTTACTAAATGAAATGCACCTGTGAAGGGTATATTAGTTTCGGTGCAGCCGAAGTTAACGTTTTTTCTTTTTTTTTTAATTTTCTCTTGATTTATAGTAATTTATTACTAATCCACAGCCTGAAAAAATGGATTGTTTTTGGAAAAGTCTTTATTAATTTTTCAATTGTTATTATATTTTTTTAATAAATTATTTAAGTCTTAAAATAATTTTTGGTTTTTTCAAACAATTTTGTTGATCCTGTCCTCATTTTATGGTAGTATTTACATACTAAATGTCCAGGACTGTAAGTAACGATTTTAGTAGAAGCCTAAAATAACCCAGTACTAATATTTAATTGCATATACTTAGGCGCGTTTTTAAATTTAGTGAAGTCACACACCAAATATTTGTAAAACTGCTAACAGTGTAAGCCTTTTAATAAAATTAACATTTGGGATTGTGGAAAGCATTTTATTTTTTATATATATGTACATATGTGACCTGGTCTACGAAAAGGGAGCTAACGTGCGAAAACTAGTTTTCTGGGAAAAGCTGTTAAAAATAATCGTCAGTTTCTCGTTATCTCATTAATTGTTCTCCTTTTTTTTGACACCTAAGCACCCTTTCCGTAGACCAGGTCACATATATTGATTTTTTTCAGCTACAAGAAATATTAACCAAAAGTGAAATGTTTCATCTGCTAATAAAAAAACATTGGATCGGGTGTCCGTTATTCAAAGGAGTAAACTAATAATGAACACCTTTCTATATACATATATGTATATAGTATATATATTATATATAATTCCATTCCTCATTATAATGCTTAGCTCATTTAATATTCTTTAGTTTTTATCCAAACTATATACAAAAAATATTTTAGAAGGCCGTGAAATTCGTTTAAAAGCCTTAACAGTCCTGAAAATAAATAAAATATAACACCGTTTTAAGGTAAAAAAATTAACTGAGATTTCAACGGCTTATAGCAAACACATTAAAATGGTAATGAGCTAATTAACAAGCAGCTAGCTACGTGACAACAAACAGAGTTTACGAGAGTTAAATAAAATAAAAATAATTTACACATATAAAAACAAAATATAGTTCTAAATTTCTGTTCACAACCGTGTTGTTAAATTCTTTAGTAAACGAAGGTAGTATAATGAGTAAGATTTAACTGACTACAGAGCGAGGATAGCAAAAAATATCAAGAGGAATATAGAATTAAAGGTGATAGTATGAATAATATTTGTACATCTTAAGGGCTGAAATTTACAAACTCTTTAGTAAGCACTCCGGATCAGTTAATCCATGAAATAATAATCAGTTGATTAATCAGCTGCTGACCGGTTGATCCGCAAAATAATCACCAACTGATCAATGTGGTTATATCGAAGTTACAATATCTTTTTTATCATTATAAAAGAATTAGAAAGAAATTCCATAAAGATTAAGGAAACTTAGAATATCCACATCACATTTATTAATTTATTTTTTATGTGCTTGTTAACCACAAGTCATGGAACATAATACGCCTATCCTGCGAGCTACTTAAAAAATACAACTATTGCTATTAATATTCCAAAAAAATTAGTAGCACAAGACGAAGAAATCATAAATTCACTAAATTTGTGAGACGCAGAAGAATAAGAAATCACATCTAGGCCAAGACGTGAAACTAACAAATATTTAAGTATTTGTCGATATCAAGAACTCTACTAGCAATTATATTAAGCTAAGTTTACTGAAAGACATCGATATAAACATATGCAAAAGCAATATAAATTTATATTACGTATATAAACCTCAGGCTGAGTTTGCACTTTACTATAACAAACGCTGTTCAGTATATATTCCAGCGCAAAAGCTCCTTTTATATAAATAAAATAATTTCAATTTAATTTATTGACAGCTGCTTTGCATACAATTCCATTGTCACTTGTAAGTCATGGCCAAAAATGGTGTGGCAAGCAAATGTGTCAAAACATTAGTGAATGTAGCGATATTTGGCGAGCGAGACATTTATCACATCTGCGAGCTCAGATCTTTATATAGCATAAAATGGGTTGGCTCACTCACTTGCCGATGACGGCATTGTTTATCAAGATGGACACGCGCATGCGCAAAAGCACACAAATATATACATAGATGCTGCTATTGGCGATGCAGAACATTTGAATAGGACCAGTTTTCATTACGATTATTCCTTGGTGGTGTGGCAAGCACCAACAGTAGCATATTGGGATGAGGATAGAGTGACGTTATTGATGCCACGCATAGATATGCGCCCGCCAATGTCGATAACAAGCCACTGATGTCTCGCATACATACTATAAATCGACACACACAAACATGACGATATTTATGCAAAATAATAAAGCGTGTCCCAAATGAGAAATGCTCGGCTGTCACATCGGCGTATCATAAAACAACAAAAGACAAATAATATGAAAACGAAATGCAATAAAATTATCCAACACCTTGTGCTGGGCCCATTGCATGCAAATTACGTTTTGTTGTCCCTGCATAATAACTGACGGTCAATGTGTTTGTGTGTGTATGTGCATTAAATGTACATGAAATCAATTTTGGTGTGCCTTTTATGTCACCAAGACAAGCGAATCATTAATTTGAATGCAATTTTTGTTCGAGTGTTGTGATTTCGAATTTCGTCGGGGACAAATGATTACTGCCAAAGACCATTAAATTAATTTCGGCCAATTTTTCTTTTGTTTTAGGATCTTATTTGTTTTATTATACTGTAAGAAGGATAATCAGTTCTTGTTAAGTAATTGGAAATTACATTTCGTGTGGAATAATTTTATTGTTTTTTTATGGGAGAAAAAGTGAGTTTTTCTCCTTTTCTCCTGGCTCTTGTAAGAAGAATATTATACCATAATCAAAATAAGAACTATTAATCTTCGCACACGTACACATTAACAACAAAATATTATGTCTAAAGAAAAAAACATTTTCTTGATGAAACTGTTTTTCAAAATAAAAAGCTTAGTAATATATGAGCCGGCTCAGTGAATTAGCTTCTCACAATTCATGCTTTCGGCTCAGTGCAGCTGCTTGCTTTATACATGCAACGGTCATCAAATAGCATTCATCTGAATTTATAATACAATAACAATGCTTAAATTACAATTATCTAAGCGCATAAGCATGAAAGCAACAATGAAATCAAAAAGTAGGAGGGTCTGAACATTTGTAAAAAGATACAGAAGGGGAGTTATTTCTAAGCATAAAAATGCATGTTTTCATATATTGAAAATGCTCATATTTCACTATATCGTGACAAGCGAATGCTTGTGTTTGCACATAAGTGAAAATATATGAGCTTTTTGTTGCAGTATGTTGCTTCCAAATTTTATTTCTGCAGCGGTATTAGCGTTTAATTCGACGCGATTTGCTTCACAACAAATCTGCATTAGCGCGAACGATTTTATGCGTGCTGATACAATGAAGAAAACGAAAATAACGAAAACAAATAATAATTATAACTCTTTTAAAATACGTAATAAATTAAAAGGGTTCATATTACGCTTTGTTTGTGGAATATAAATTCGTATAGAGTATATGTGTAATAAATATGTGATCATTAGCAAAAAAATTAGTGAGAGGAATGATATGATTATATGCATATAGCTATAATTAGTAATGAAAATGATAGTCATTTCAATTTTTACATTATTAACTTTTTAGTGCTTTCATTTCGAGGTGTCTTACCTTTTTAAACAAACAGCACATAAACTTTAAATTTTTATTAAGTCTACTGATGCGATGTGTGAGAAGTGGTGCCGTGTTGTTGAAGCCAAATGCCGCTAAGATCATAAGCTTCAATTAAGGTCGCGCGATAACGGTCGCCATTGACGGTTACATTGTCGCCGGCATCATTTTTGAAGAAATATGGACCGGTGATTCCACTGACCTACAAACCTCACTAAACCGTTGTTTTTTCTGAATAAAATGGCAGCTCTTGAACCTCCTAGGTACCTCTTCGTACTAAATGTCTAATTTTGGTTCTTTACCTACCCATTAAGAAAGAAATTGTCATCGTCGCTGAAGAAAATTTGGCTTGAAAACGTCGGATCTTCTTGGAACTTTTCAAGAGCCAATAGAGGGAAACGATATCGTTTAGGGCAATCGAACGGCTTCAGTTCTTGCACAACTGTATTTTGTACGCTTTCAATTTAATGTCTCGACGTAAAATGCGCCAAGTCGTTCCATACGTCAGTCCGAGATGCTACGAACGGTGCCGAATCAACTCTCCACGATCTTCGTGTACACTCTCAGCTAAGGCTGCTATATTTTCAAGTAGTTTCAAGTTTTCAAGATTATTTTTAATATTCACCAGAGTCAAAATGCTAGAAAATAGTTATTTGTTCTTATTACTAGCTACTGCAACTTGATTTTGTTATCTTGGAAGTATGAAAATATGGATTTCATTTTTGATAATTTCAGGAACAATTTATCTTACGTATAATTTTTAAGTTGAGAAAGTCGGCTCAGTTCACTTTTAAACAATTTGTATATACCAAATATGCTATTTTTATATTCTATACCTAAAAGTTTTGAGAATTTTAATTTTTTTTATTGAGAAAGTGTGAAGTAAATTATTGCTCAATAATTGTAGAAAATAAATAAAGATAAAAAACCTTATATTGAATAAAGTTATTAACTTAAAAAAGTACCAATCGTTTAATAAATAACATTTTTTGTATTTGCAGATGGAAAGAGCAAATTTTCGGTGAAAAACAAAAATAACTAAATTGAAATCCATGCAAAATATATTTTAAAACAACTGAGAATCAATAACAACTATGATAAGAGAAGCGCACGCCTGCTAAATAAATAACAACAACAAATTACAAAGGCAGCAAAATAATTGAAAACTGAAATTAACTGCTGCGCTGCGAAATTGTATGTAATTTTGCAATTATCCCTTTTCATTTCCATCTACTGCCATATCGGAGGTAAATTACCGACAAACATACAAAAAACAACATGCTTGCGCTATTATGAGTGATTGTGAATACACAAGTGTTAACTGTACATGTGTTTGTGAGCGCGATTACTTGGCCTTTGTTGATTGCGATTGCAACGCCAAAAGTAAAACCGAGCGAAGAAATCGCCATTAACTAGTTTACTAGAGACATTACGGACTGTACTGAGGTACATAGTTAGTTTCTACAAGAACAACAGAAATAAGAACAAGAAATAAATAAAGCATTCAGTAGAGTGCTCGCTGTTGTTGTTGTGTTATTTTGGCAGGTTGCACAAGATTATCTCGCACACATCCTGTTGTAACGTGACTTTTACCACCTTACAATAATTTACGTCAACTTCGTTCCACAGTACATCATGTACCCTCACCATACCACCATACGTACTAAACTTCACCGCATTGACTACGCACACAACTTACCTCACTACGATGATGAAAGCTGCTAGAGCTTTCCACCATACGTACTAACGCACCATACGCATACAACTTACCTCGCTACGGTAACGAAAGCTGCGCGATGCTGCTATAAAAGCAAGCACTTTACACCAAATGCGATCTTTTGCTCCAGCTCGCCGAACCGGACGGTCGCCCAGCATCGCGCAGGAAAATAGCAGTAAGCAGGGAGGAGCCCGTCGTATACATCACCGTGCCAGTCACAACAAGCGTCAACGCCTGGCTTACCAATTCCGTTCATTGTCATCACCGTGCCAGTCGCAACAAGCGTCAACGCCTGGCTCATCAATTCCGTTCATTTTCATCATCGTGCCAGGTCCAACAAGCGTCAACACCTGACTCATCAATCCCGTTCGTTTTCATCACGCTGGTCTGGCTATCCGCATAAGGAGTGGGGGTGTGGATATAACTTTACGAGGATAAAACTCGTCTCTTTTTTGCTAAGGGTTCGTGGGTCCCAAGGCTGACCCTGGAGCGGCTGAGCATTCCTCAGCTATGGACGAAACCCCATTACACTGTTGCATCGCATCGCCGCAGTTTCGCAGCTTTGCTGATTGTATGGCATTACAATTTTAAATCAAGTACACCGATTTCTTTCTCCCAAAAGGTGAGTAATAGCAATATTCTTGCCACGCATTACATTGTTATTGTGCTTTTATGTTCTACATACTTAGCTATACACTAAATTTAACATAAGTGTTGTAAAGTGGCGAAATTAAAGTGATTTTCGTTAAGGAATTTCATTCAAGTGCCAAAGTGGAATATCTTCTGGGTCAGTCGATCGATTTGGATTAAGAAGCACATTCAACATCTTTTTAAGGAGAATACTATAATTCGTGAAATACTTATAATAATCTGATGTTGAAGCTTAAAGTGGTCGAAGAATTCGCCCATAGTATAGTTATCTGCTATAAGTGGGCTTGAAATTTCGAAGCACAATTTTAGGCATAAGTTTATATGTTTTCTCAATTGAAATCTCCTTCGAAATCTAGTTTTATCCCTACAGCAATGTGGAATATATACGTTGGGTTACAAATTAATGATGGATGGACTCACATCACTTTTTTCTATTAAGGAAATTCCGTTTTTTGGTTGACCTTTGTTATTTAACTTAGTCCATGTCGTCTTTATATAGGGTGCGGCAGTCAATACTGCAATTATAGCGCGCAGGAGCGTAAAGTGGTGGGGGCGAGCAGCCAAGGTCACCATTGTGTTGTTATTCATAGCATTTCAGTAGACATGGAGCCGTGGACTAAGCAAAACGTTCGTTTGCCGTGAAAGCTTTTTATCAAATGGTAGCTATGTAGCCTTTCGGCGTCGTTTCCGAACGCATTTTCAAATTAATCGCAATAGACCAGTGCCTTCGGTAAACGCAATAAAGTTGTGGGTCGAAAACTTTGAAAATATTGGTGAAACGACAAGAAAAAGAGGTGGCAGTGCGAGATCAGTGCGAACTCCAGAGAATATTGAACGCGTTCGAATTGCTGTGGGAAGAAGCCCTCGGAGATCAGCGCGTCGACAGAGTACGGCACTTGGAATTTCTGACAGAACCGTCCGAAGAATTTTGAGGTTAGATTTACATCACCATCCTTACAAAATTCAAGTGGTTAACGCTTTGAATGGCAAGAATCCGGCTAGAAATTGAGAGAATTCCTCAGCCTATGCGTGATGTTATGAACAGCTTCGCAAATCGCCTGCGCGAATGCCGTGCACGGGAAGGCCGCCATCTTGCTGATGTTATTTTCAAACAGTGATTATTTTCAATGTTTCTTAAATGCTTTTTAATGTAGAAAAATATTTTATGAATATAATTTTGATATCTATGTCCGTGTTTTTTTTACACCTCTCTCTACTTCAAAAAATGCGATTGACTGCCGCATCCTGTATATAAAAGTTACTCTTTTAGAAGTAGTAACAACCATGTTTCATACATTTGAGAGGTTATAGAAAGTAGCTTACTTCAGATATCACATGCTTGCAAAAAAAACCTTAAACGTTTGCATTTGATGTTGTTTTGAAATTAAACAGAATGTTTTCTAGGCGAGCTTCATAAGAAAATACCTTGTCCCATGGAAAGTTTTAGTAATATTTTAATACTGGTTTGGTCAAATCGAAACAAGGAAGAGTAGACTTTTATTATGGCTACTTTACTATGTGCTCAGCCTAAAGCTAAAAAATCGGTTTATAAGAATTTATTTTCGTTGATTTTAAAATTATTTTTTTTTATCTTATACCTTTTTCTCAAGAAATTTAAACTTCTAAACAATTTTGGAGCTCGTCGTGTCGGATTTTATTTTCTTCACACATGATTCATCGCAGTGAGTAAAGTAAACTCATGTTATTTATTAGAAGATTTCTATGTTTGATCACCACAGTTGTATTGTAAATCATCTTTCCAACACTCTTTTTACCGCACTCTCATTCTTTGTCCCACTCTCTCTCTCTTTTCCAAAAAATATCGTTATTGCGATCCTAAAAGTATACTTCTTAAAGAGAAAATTTCTATTCTTCGCTAATAACAGAAATTTGAAAGATTTGAGAACATTGAACATAACCTTAATGTGTTCCTAGTTTAAAACAACGCATGCCAAACTCCGTTTAATAAATAGCTAAAGTGTTCAAATATCAAATTAAATTTCCCAAAACAATATACAATTATCTTTTCTTTTTACCATTTGAACTTCAATTAAATCATTATACCCTTGAAATTTTAATTAGTAAACCACTAAATCTAAGTCAGTTACATCTGATTGTGTGCACATTGTCAATTTATGTGGAAATACAAATTTCATCTGCACAAACCCACACAAAAAGCACAAACAAACAAAAACTTCCTATGTGGGAGTGTATTTTGTCATTTTACATATGTACATATATCTGGTTTTTGTTTATCTTTTTTTTTTTTTTTTATTTGTAGCATTATTAATGTTTATGTGCTTACTGTTTTTGTAAGTGAAAACCCGAACTTGCCATTTTTAACTAAAACTAGCCACTGACATGGTTCACTAATTGCCACAGCGGATGCCTGCGAACAAAAGTGCAGCCGCTTGCAGACAAGATGCCTACAAAAAAGCAGACAACAAGAGCATAAAGGGGTGTAGATTTGCATTTGGGTGTGTGTGCGAGCGCGGTGCTATAAATCACCATCAGCGTGTAGGTTGCTGCCATTGCACTCAATTCAAGTCGGCGAAACTAAAACCATTATTTTAATCAGGCGAAGCGCAAAGAACATACTTACATACAGTATTATTATATGCTGTGTGTACATATCTGTGTGTGTTTGCTTTAAAAGCGGTGCATCCAAATTGTGTAGTAAATGCACGTTGGCCATCATCAATGTCACTGCCGCTTGCTGTAGGCAACTTATGCAACAAAGTGTTGTTATGCTGCTGTACTTAAGTACAAATGTTCACATATGTACGTGTGTTGTATTACTATGTGATGTTTCGCTAACAATTCAGTTGTTTTAGTTTTTATTATATGTTGCTTCGTTTAATTTTGCTTTTATCGATCTTTTGTGCCATCACTTCTTTTCTATTTGCCGACTCATCACGGCAACTGTGAATTGTCAGTCCATTGAAGTACACTTTTTGTTGTAGACACATTCATCAGCATTACAAGTTATCTAGATTTTCATGATCAATATCAATATTTAGTTACATCCACGGTAAGAAAATATGAGCGCCTTTTGGCGCATTTAGGCTTCTGCTAAAATAAATTTCTAATTTAGTATGAGAACTTGTTCCTTCCTACATATCTTTTCTCTTGTTTATAATACAGTTTCATTGCCAAAGTAATTTAT
Source organism: Bactrocera neohumeralis (assembly GCF_024586455.1). NCBI lineage: Eukaryota > Metazoa > Arthropoda > Insecta > Diptera > Tephritidae > Bactrocera > Bactrocera neohumeralis. Next base: position 77,432,556 of record NC_065919.1, on the reverse strand, counting down.
GTAGAAAATGCCCACTTCAGAATGTCCGCGGTCTCACCATCACTCATAATTTATTTAATTTAATTTGATTTTTGTGAAATTATGTTAATCTACCTTTAATAGATCTTAATATTTACTCTTAAAAACCATAGCAAAATACTTCGCATGCTGAAACTTTATAAGTAATATTTTTTCTATAAGAAAACCCACATAAACTGAAGAGGAGAGGATATTTTATAAAAACTTTTAAGAATGCTGTCGCCTGTTTGAAAATATAGAACTAATTAAATTGATGAGATAATCAAATTATGACAACATGTTGAGCTCTACTCAAGCTTAAAATTGGAAATGCCATCCGACAAGAATTGCCGCCTCTAAAAAAGAAAATACAATGTTGCCGCCTTCTAGAAAATTAAACGAAAATTGTTTAAATAAATTGATATCTCAGTTTTGAATGGCATAGTCAAACTATACAGACCTCTGAATGAATTTCAAATGGCTTAAGCAATCTTATTTGGAAAAGTCTTTGCTGAGGATTGCAATTTGCTAAAAATTTATAATATGTATGATGAACTAAAAGATATTTAACTTAATGGGCATTAAACTAAACAAGTTTAAGAGCACTTAAAATTAAAAGTCGTTTTCTGTCGTTAAGGTTGCAGCCTGTTCAAGTACATATTCTATTTCAATCAAATTGATTAGGTAAATTAACTATTATTAAATTATTCCAAACTTATTGTATTGAAGATCTTCAAAATACCAATAGTATTATTTCAGTTAAAATATTAAAATAAATACAAATAAACAAATATTTCTTGTAGCCAAAATCATAAAGTTTCCAATATATCGTCATTTGTATACTTCTTCCTTCCACTTTATTTCGAAGCATCCTTGCTGCTTCTTTGGGCAAACTAAACAGCAAATATTCGCCACAACTAGTTTCTACGCAGCTTTTTGAAAGAAGAAATAAAACAATAAAAAGCGCATAAAACAGAATGTATAAATTTTCGTTAATAGCCACTTCGGACGCTTTAATTAGCGGTTACAGCGATGTTATTTCAAAATATAGGTAAAAGTTAATGGATATCGATCAAAGGCAAATCAATTATATATATATATGTATATATGTGTGTGTATATGTATAGTAAATATGTGTGTACATATATGCTGGTTATGATTGGTATTGTGATTTTTTGGAATCGGTCACGCGCATAATAAAAGAGTCGCTGCATTTAAAAAGCAGTTTCAGCATAATTTTACCACAAGCGCATGGGAGGCTTAAACCAAAGTCTTATATAAATATTGTTTATATACTTTTATATACTCTTATTTATAAACTAATTCAAAAACAGGTCTTGTAGCTGCTTCCATTCACACCCACTTTTGCTTTTAGTCTTATTTATTTTCTTTCAACTCGCTATTCATTTCATTGCCTACTTTCTCGCCGCGATTTCAGGTTTCCCGTTTTCGTTTTTCTTTCATTTTATTTTTTTCACTTATAAATAAATTAGCACATTTGGGCTGTTTTTTTGCGTCGTCGCAAAGTGCGGCGGCACGCTTTTGACTTTTGCGCTAACAGGAATATTTTAGTGAAGCATAAGCGGTAAGACAAAAACAATAGCAAAGGCATATGTATGTCCGAAAATCTGGTTTTGACATGGTTTACGCCTTTGGCTGCCCAACAGACAATAGCGGCATGTTTTTAGACATTTCGGCGCGTATACTCGGCTCGCCTTTGCACGTGAGGCATTGACACAACTAATGGCTTTGGGTAATTAAAAGGGCGAACACTTATTACATTTTGGTTGTAATCTTTACTGTTAAAAGAATATTAACAATTTTAAATTTTAATAGTTATACACAAGTCTTCGCCTGCTTAAAAAAATCTGGTTTATTTAGATTTTTACATTTCAATTGTCAAGCTTTCTTTATAATGTTTTTTAGTTATGTTCTGCTTTTTTTTTGTTCGGAAAAAAATTACCTTTAGTGACATCCTGCATTGGCAGAGTATAATACGTCACTTGTAAGCCTTGCGGCCGCATCACACGCGTCACTTGTCTACTTGGTCGTACCTCAGTTGCGCAAACTCATGTGTAGAGGGTGACTGACTGATTATTGACACGTTAGAAACTTTTATGAGCGCTTGTCGTTACTTCACTTTTCATTACCAACGACCACAAAAAAATCTAGCTTACAAGTAAAACTTAGAAAAAATGCTAAAATAAATTATGAGTGCCAAAATTCTTTTAAAAAGCATATGAAACAACACACATACATATGTAAACAACAATTATTCGTCAAACTGACAGCGCGCCATATTTTTGGGTGTGTCTGCGAATTGCTGGCTTTTAGCGTTTATTTACTGTCATATTTGTATTTATGTATGTATGTAAACAATTTATAAATTGTATGCCCAAAAGTACCGCTTGTTTTTCTTCTAGCTATTTTCGGGTTTCAGACTCTTTTTTGTGCATACATTTTTTATGTAAGCTTAAAGCCGCCTGTTCCTTTGTTGTTTCCACAAATATGGCTGCATTACATTTTGGCTTACATTTTTTGCCTTCTGCTTTTATTGCTTATTTGCGGTAAAAATAAAAAAATATGAAAGCCTTGTTAATTCATGTCAGATTCTTAAAGGTGCTTATAACAATGTGCCAAATTTTATAAAATTAACTAGAGGACCCGTCCACACTTCGCTGTGGCTGATACATAGATAATACTACTACTACCATCGATACGATTTCTATTAGTTGCATTATAACTATTGGTTAATAAGATATACATACCATTTTTCTGAAGCAACTTATGTTAGTTTACAAAAAAATGGATCATAAAGCATTTCGTGTAATAATAAAGCATTGCTTTTTGGGGAACCGAGGACAATGATGCTCTAAAGAGGAGAAAGCTCTGTACAAAGTGGTTGCCTCGCAAGTTCATAATCCAACAGAACAACGAATAACTGATTCTGAGAAGTGTTTGAAATAAAACCGAATTTCTGCGTCGGTGTGTGACAACAGAAACATAGCTCCATCATTTCTCACTGGAGTTCAACCGACAGTCATTCTAGTGGACTGCACATGGTGAACCGGTTGTCAGGCGTGGAAAGACGAAAAAATCGGCTGGATTACTGAGCCAGTTATAATCTATTTCACTGCGTATTTGGTTGCAGTTCTTTTCTACTCTTCCAAATACTTAGCAATAGTATTAGTTTTAAGAAAGAAGAATCTGTTTAAAATTGTACGCATATATTCAAGGAAAGGAGGATGATTTGAAATATAATCTTTGTATTTATGAGTTGAATTAAATTTTGACAAAAAGAGATAAAATGTATCCTATGTCCTTACCCTGGTTCTAAGCTACCTTCTCACCAATTTTCAGTTAAATGGATTCAGCCGTTCTTGAGTTATAAATGGTGTAACTAATACAACTTTCTTATATATATATATATGTACATACTATATAGCCGGAATAAAAAAAGCATGCGACCGAAATTGAATGATTCAAATATTTGATAAATAAAAATATTGAAAATCAAAACAAACAAAAATTAAAAAAAAAATTGTATGGAAAAATGTTACTTTTTGGTAATTTTACAATTTCCCTTAACATTTAGGTGGATGAAAAATAGATGTTGTCCGATTCTCCACCCTAGCCGATATGCACGGTAAAATTCACGAAAATCGGTCGAGCGGTTTCAGAGGAGTTCAATAACGTACACCGTGACACGAGAATTTTGTATATTAGATTTTTTGCAATTTTCTTAAATGAATGAATATCAAAAAAAAATCGGTGGTAAATATATATATATTTTTGGGATTCATATGCTATTTATATCGTACATACATATGTATAGATATACTGTATATATATATATCTGAAAGTGCCAGTCACCTCTTCAAAGGTCCTGTCCAGAATAGGACTAAAAGATATATTATTTTTTCTAATTTTATGCCCTGAAAAATTTAATGGTAGACACTTCAAAAAAATCTCTTGTAGTATGAGCTCTGAATATTAATATGAAGATCCTTCACCTTTTAATTTTCTCTTTTTTGCTAATTAGTGGAAATAAAAATTAAAATCTCAGTGTGTTCTACATGATAAAAGTATCTCTTCTCTTAAGTTCTTTAGATAACTTTGTACTTTTTTAAAGTTTTTCATTTTATGAAAGATTTTCGTAAAAATGTACTTAATTACGAAAAAACATTTTATTTACCTCAAATTTTGTAAAATTTAGTGCAGTTTCATTTTTCGATAGGTGGCAACTCTATCCCAAATTTTGTTATGAAATATTACATTCAATGTTTCAACGCAAAGGATGGAGTCATACGCCAATAAAGAAGAAGAATGTTTCAACAGCCAACAAAGCGAAAATAATCTGTAATATTTTGCATACTTTAACTTTTTCTGATATGTGGCAACTCTATACCAATATATATTCAACTTTACGACTTATTATAAACAAATATGTAAGTTTTTAAATTACTTAATATTTGCTTTATATTTTGCTCAGCTTGGTTTTATCTAAGTATAAATGACAACAGTATTTCTACATATTTTTGACTAATATATGTATATTTTGTTCAATTTATTTTTCGGACCACTTTTATTTTTTATTGTTCTCAGTCTCCTTCAACTCACAGGCCGCAAGGAGTGGTCGCTCATAAAATTATTGATTTATTTGCCTGCCACTGATTAAGTGGCAGTATTCACCATCTAAAACTACCTGAAGCAAACGATAAACACACAAGCACATATAATTGAACACACTCATAAACAGAAATAAACATATATGTGTACTTGGCATGCGTTTATATCTGCCAACAGCAATATGTTCAGCTCCAATGCGCCGACAAACTGCCAATTAAGCTTTGCAACAGTTTAACGCGCTTGTTAGACAGCGCAACTAAGCTAAAAAATGTCTGTGTTTTGTTGTTTTTGTTATAACGCTAAACTAAAAAATGTATCAGTGTTTTGTTGTTTTTGTTATCAAAACTATTTAATGTTTATTTGACGTAATTAATTTGCTTGTGGCGTGGTGGCTTTAACAGTCTAGCTGCAGGTGCCAACAAACAAACGCTGATTGCCATCGCAGACTCACTGGCGAACCATTTCTCTTTATAGTTTTTTGTTTTTTCGTCGAGCTCTGAGTTAAAAGCTATCGCTGATAGAGTTGTTGTTGGGCACTTTTTTTAAACTACAACAAAAAATTCATACTTACGAAAGCGCTGAGTCATTCTCGCATTGCATTTGAAGTGAATTGAAGCAACAGAAAACAAATTGCGTGGGAGAAATAAATGCGCAAATATTTGTTTAGGTAAAAACTACAACAAACAGAATGTTTAAAAATATACTCGCATTTATTTTGCATTTATTTTTGCTTTTTTTAGTAAAATATTGACAGTTAGTAACCAACTTCTTTGCTTGCAAGTATTTGTCCATTTAATTAAAAAACATAAATATTTGTTTTGTACTGAGGTTCATTCACTTATACATCCATTCATTCATTAAGCAAGCACTCATCACGTTCATTTGTATATGTATAAACTCTCAAGCAGTTTCATTTAAGTAGCTTTGCTTCTGCGCACTTTTCAGCGCTCGCCTTAGCTTGTGTGGGTGCGTTGGTGGAAACCTGTGCAAACTCAAGCAAGTTGTAATAATAATACTTACTTGCTAAAAAAATTCATAAGATATTTATTTTTTGTTAGAAATTGCGCACATGTGGTTGTAATTTAAAAACTTTAACCTCAAATCGTTTCGTAAAACGAGCAATCGGCGGCGATAATCGGTTTTTGCTGTCATTGAAATGGTTTTGCGGTTTAAGTAGAGCAAATTTTTGTGGGTTGGGATTTGATGGCAATGTTTTTACTTTTTGTAATTGGAGTATTCATGAGCATGTAGATTGAACTTGTGGCCAACAATGAGGCTTTTACTTTTATAATTAAAAAAATAAATTGCCTAAAAATAGAAAATAATGCTAGGCAATTACGATAAGTTCAGAATGATTTCTCAATAAAATTTAAAAAAATTAGACTACATAAACTCAAAAGAAAACTTCGTCGAACATCGCCTAAGAGGCATTTTGCGCAATTATCGAAATTTTTTAAGAAATGAATACACCTAAAATCAAATCAAGAAAGCTTCGTAGAAAATTGCTGGAGATACTTTTTTGAACATTTTTTTTAAATGTTTCATAACGACTTGAAATTTAACGCTCATTTTTCGTTAAGAGTTAAATTACTGCATACAAATGTGGCAACGTTTTTAACTAAATCCATAATCATTGTAAATCTCAGTATGATTTCCTTTTCCTAAACTTTCAATCGAAAAAAAATTTATAACTGAGTGCAACATTGTGCGGAAAGTAGTTGTTCGTAGAATTTCGAAAGTGAGTTGAACTCATCTCAGTTAATTTCTTTCTAATTTTAATATTACTACATATATCCGCTTTTCCAAAATATAGGCAATAATCTTATAGAGAGCATATGAAAAGCCATGTTGTAACAACTTTCCAGCACATAAAAATTTTTGCATGCCGAATTGAAACGTTTCTCTAAGATTTCTTACAAATATTTAATTTTTGTTTGTTATGCCAAATTTACGTCGATGTGACATGCCATTTGTATTCTGTATTCTAAAAATATTTATATACACACCTGTCTTTCTGCCTATATATTTTCTTTTTTTTTTGTGCTTTATATTAAAATGATTTGTAAAATATTCAAAGAAATCAGAATTTTAGATTTACGCGCCGAAATGTAGGCAACGATTTTTGTGATTGGTTTGCAATGGTATCATAAAATAATGCAAAACTATCTTTATGAATAGGGACATTGGCTTTCGAAAAAATTTTAAATCGAATTTTGCTTTTAATAATGGTCAAAAAGCCATCTTCAAGTTGATAAAAAAGGGGAAAAATGGTATTTACTCAAGAAGAAGTGAGCATTTGAACAAATTTAAATCTGAATTTCATTCTTCTTAATTTTTTTACATTACCTAGACTATCGCCTACCCTGTTTACTAATTGGAACTTTGGAAATTCCAAATTGATTTCTGAACCTCCTTTTCTCTGCTTTTTTCTTCGAAAATCAGCACTCCGTCAATCAACCAATTTCTGTGAGTCACGCCAGACAAAGCAATAATCCACGCTTAGGCGATTTAAATGTCCAAGTTGTAAAAATATACATAAAAACAACAGCAATTGTAAATGCATTTAAGCAATTTACAGCTCAATGCTTTATTTCGTCACTTCGTAAGTGGAAATCTATTCAAATGTGTCACGCACAAAATTTCTGAGTTTTGTTTTGACTGTTTCCTTTTTCACTTGCGTACACATTATGTGGCATGCAAATAAATGGCGGCAAGTTTTCGCAATTTTTGCTTCTTCTTTACTTATTCTTCCTCACTCTTTGTTTTCATATTAAAGACGTAAATTATAAATCCATTTTAATAGCTCAAAACCACGTTTCGTTTTGTGGTCATAACTATTTGCTCTTCCGTTCCCTCATTAGTTTCTCGTACACATGTATATTTTTAGGTCAACATTTTTTGGTCAACTGCTCCACAAATGAGAGAAAATATCAAAGCTGACAAAATCCCTAATTTAAAAGTATAAATATGGGTATGCTAATTCGGAGCTTTATCAGATTATTTTTTTCTGTGGCAATTATGCAAACTTACCGCAAAGAAGATATAGTATATAAGCTTTCAAAATAAGCATAAATTTCACTGTCCCTTTAAGCTTTAACTCATCTGCTTTCATTAATTTTACACGAAAATGGTAAACTAATAAATTCATATTTGCATATTTAGTCTGGCATTAAATCTGAATTAATACCAAAGCTCAGAGAATGGTTGATCTTGTTATGCAAAAATATTCCTTCAGGCTAACTTTATTGTAACTGCAATAGAAGGCAATACTAAATGTCTGAATAAAAAGTATAAATTATTGATATTAGTTTATTTCATACACTTGTATTTTTATTAATTGATTTCTTAATCCAGATAAGGGCCCTCATAGTATGAATCTAAAAAATATCTATTACTTTTAATATTTCAATTTTTCGAAAAACAACGTCACTTTAACGTCTGTGAAACAATACTTTGCGACTATCAGGATGTGACGAAATGTATTTCTACTGGCGAAAAGTTCTCAATCTATGCCTGGGACCCAGAATCAGACGTTAAATCCGTCGAATATCGTGACAAAAGTGAGCCGAAGCTGAAAAACCACGACAAAGCAGATAAAAAATAAAGGTTATGTTGACAGTTGTCTTAGAATATAGACGCGTGGTAAATTCTACCGCCAAACTGTGAACAAAATATTGACAGGAATTATTGACAGTCAGCTTTGGTTTTACGATAATGCACGTCGTATATTGAATTGATTCTTCGTGACTTTTTCACCGAATTTCCAACTGATATCGTGCCACAAACAACGTATTATCAATTTAAGTCTTCTGAATATTATTGCAGGTATAGTTCGCTATAAACTCTATTATCCCTCCCTGATTCAAGTATTTTGACACTAATAAATGCCTCAATTGAAAAGTGTCAGTATGTGACATATGTACGTCAAGGGAGACAAACTATCGGTGAAATACAATCAAAATTGGGAACACAAGAAACATTGAAAGTGTTGATAATGTAAATAAAAATTAATAAACAGCAAAATAATTTGTTCAGGAACGTGAGGCGCACCTACATCATTGCAACAGTAATGAATATATCCACCACACATTAGCAACCTTTTTTTTTTGTGAAAACAACAAAGAGAATTGGCATTTTATTGCACCGACATTCCTCAGAACTACGCGGAGTCAATCCATTGCAACGGAAAAAATCAATTGTCTCTGAAGTAAGATGGAAAATTACATGCCCAACCAGACAGACTGTCCACCAGCCAGACGTCGGCGAGCACACCCACCTAACACAAGAGTGCAAGCATAAATTTAAATTCAAAAATGTTTACCATTAACTTGGATTCTACATGTGCTCGTAGATAAGCTAGCGACGCTGTGACTAAAGTGCTCCACGGATATTTTAGGCGCCGACAACAAAATTTCCACTTTCAATTGCAGGCACTCGTATCTTCACTATGTGTGTGTGTCTGTATAAGAGCACTTATTGCGTATGCTGATCAAACTCGAGAGACTCCTTTAGCTATGGGCAATCCCAGTTACTTGTAATTTTATGCGCACGCCGCAGATTTCATGGCACAATATTTTTGAAGTTGCTTAAAAATGTGCAGAACAGCTGTTTGAAATGAGACAAAAAACATTTTAAAAAAATTAAAACAGATATTAAAGACACCTAAAAACACGACTATAATAAAAATTAAAAAAAAAAATAAATAAATTTATAAGAAACACTATATTTTAATTTACTACAACACAATATTTTAATTAACAAAAATTAAGTCATATTAATTTTATTTTAGTAAATAAATTCACAAGCCTAAAAATCAAAAAAAAATCTTTAAAAAAACTGTTTAAAAAAATAATTTTTATTAGAAAAACAAATTTAATTTTTTTAAAAATTACTTAACGTTAAAAAATCAAATACTAATGGAAAAACAATTTAAAAAATATTATTGTGCAAAATTTCAGTTGAATAATGACTGCAGACGCGCCTCTTCTACCTTGACTTTGTCTTGCCGACTTTCTAACTTGCATTTACACGTTCAAGTTTTTCCTTGCATACATAGCTAATATATATATACCCGCAATGTAATGTAATGCAAGCAGACAAGTCCAAGCTTTATTTACAACTACTAGATAATTGTTATATCAATTTCATTTGTACCGAGGTACGTGTTTCTTTGTGCCAACTTAGAGTTAGCGGTAATGATAGCAAAGTGCAACAGCAGTTGTGCTAACTCAGCTATATATGTATGTACCAACATATGTACATATAGATGCTTACAAACGTACCTCTGTGCTTTCATACAGGTCTCACGTGCGCACATTTATCAATTATTTACTTTCAAATGACGCCAAGCTTCGTGTATGGCAAGCATAATTATATGATCGAAGCATTATATTAGAAGGTAGGAAAAACTTGTTCATGTTTTCTTTTATTTTTAGTTAATATAGTTATTAGCAAGCTTATTCAGACACTCAAAAAACTTTTGTATGAATTTTTTAAAATGCAAGATTGCTCTACATTGTCGTGTTAAATCTTTTGAGAAAATTATTAAATAATATTTTTTATTATAATTTTTTTTACAATCATCAAGTTAAAAAAGCGCTTTAATGCTTCTCCTTCCATCCTTTACCTCCGATTTCACATACAACCCTAAATAAAACTCGCAAACAGTGTCGTTTTTCCAGCGCACAACGCTTTGTTTACTAAGTCTCCAAAGTAAATGAAATCAACACCAAAATTAACACTTTCCGGGCATCCATTTTTCTAACTCAAGCTCGGAAAGCAAACAAACGCGCTGACAAATGCGTATGTACTCAGCTGCTTAACCTCAAAGCAGTCGCACGTCAGTGCTCAAGTGTTGAACGGAAGCGCTTGCCACTGCATCAAGAATTACAATAAAGGTTGTTGTAATGTTTTTTAATGAAGTACATACTGAATTTACGAGAAATATTTGGTTTTGCATTTCCCATAAATTGTGAATGAAGGAAACTGTCGATAATAAAATCAAACCACCGAAAACTGGCGGACCAAATATTATTATTTTGTATGATAAATGCATGTAATTTGGATAAAAATCCTGAAAAGTTTTTTTTGAAAAATCTAAAAAATTCAACTTTCAAATAAGTACTGATATTTATTAAACACTTCTTGCTTATAATCAACATACTTTTTAAAACTTTCCTAAGCTCTTAAAGCCTAAGCTCACTTTCGGAACATTTTATTTATTTTAACGAAATGTTAAATCAAAAGTCTCATGGCACTTACATAATTAGCTCAGACAACGTACCGTACATAGAAAGCGTAAGCATCCACTTGCTCGCTAAGGTTCTGTTCGGTCCAACGCGGATTTTGGATAATTTATAAGCTAGATAGAAAGCGCGACAGAAGTAACAGTGAATGCCTTTGTAAACATACCTACATATAAACAATTTTGCTATTAATAAGCGAGTCATTAGTTCGTTGGTTATTCATTGGTATGCATAGGCATTCAGCGCTGCTTTCTCTGAGCTTTTGTTAAGTCGCTGTGTGAGTGTGTGTCATTGTAAACTCTGGCGCGATCGCTGTACAGTGATAAGAATATTTCGTTGGTTTGTGATAAATTTCATTTGGTCACGATGCCATTTTTATTTCGCCATTGCCCGGCTACCACTTGAACCAAAACAAAATAAATATAAGCGCTCTTTCCCGCCTCTGCTGATCGCATGCATTCTATTTGCTTTGTTTTTGCTTTCCACCAAATTTTTTCTTGTGAGATTTGGCGCATCTGCCTTGTGCTTCACAGCCTTGTTCCTTCCTTTTTTGCATTTGTATATATTTCACATTTATTTTTTTTCTCGATTTAATCTGCTTGCGCTTTTCACCTACTCCTTTTGACTTATTGCTTTTGCAGTTCAAAGTGTTAAAGTGTGCAATAGGTCAATGCGGCTGCTTAAGTTTGTTCAACAAAAAAAAATTGGTTAAATAGCAGAAGAGAGTGCAGAGGACAGTAGAAATGTATTAGTCATCAGAGAACTGTAGAAGAAAGAATGGCGAGAATTAACCAAAAAAAAAAAAATCAAAAGTACTGCAAATTTTAATTCACTAAAAATTTTATTTTATTATATGTAATCCTTAACATTTACATCGAATGTTACAACCGACTATTTAAATTTTCTTGGTTCTTATTATGTCGAACAACATGCATTATCAGAACAGTTGCTAATATTTTTGATGAATTTTACAGCCAATTGTCCGAAGGAAGTATATCCATAAGCAATGTATTAGCCAATGTTGCCATTTCGTTTATCTGTTTAAACATATTCAAGATTAACTTATTTTTAAAGTTATTATTTAATGAAAATGATTAAGGTGTAATTAACAGTACAAAAAGTATGAGCTTCTTCTTACATTGTCACATTTCAAATAAACTGTTTAATTTACTGATCATTTTTATAAAATGTTTTATGAAAGAATGTATTACATTTGTTAACAATTCTATTAAGTTAGGGTTATTACTTCTAGTCAGACGTACTCTAATAATTCACATTTTGCTACTAAATATTGAATTTTGAGAATCTCCAAAATGCAATATGGTCCGACTGACTAGACTGGTCAGAGGGCCTTTTCCAATAAATATTTGTGTGTTATTCTGGAGTGACCAAGTCGAAAGCGTGTACGAGTATATATAATCCACTGCCTCCTGGTTATAGTTGTAAGAAAAATATCTGCGAATCCAACTTAATTAGGAAAAAGGTGTAAAATATAGTGTTTTGTTAATAAATTTCAAATTTATGTTATTTTAATGAAAAGTAAAAAAAAAAAAATAAAAACAGATTCAAAAAATTTGATTTTACTTTATTCCTTTTGCAAAAAAAAAAATTAAATTATTTTTAGGTGCTGAATCCTACTATATAGCACTTACTATTCGTATTTACTCTTGCACATATCTCTTCAAATGTATGTTTTTATACTAAATAATCAAAATTTGTTTCTCAATGCAATTATAAATTAGTTACTTAATACAATAAATAATAATTTGTAATATAATGCACTAACACTACTGTTGCTTTCAAAAACCATCATCGAATATTGATAAGCACATAGCTCAAAGTCACTGTATATCGTACATTCAATCATATATGTATATACATACATACATATGTACATACATATCTATGTGTATGTCGCCCACTTATGGCCAAGTCCCGTGCCGCATGTCACCGTTGCGTCTAATGTCGAAGCATCACTTAACATATTCGTCAACATGAAATCCACTCATTCAGCAAGTCAAGCGCCTTTTCACCAGCTCATTGAGTAAAACGTATACAGATATGTGTAAAGTCACGTGTGTGTGCATATAAAGTGTTTTTGTTTCTTTTTTGTTTTCAATTCCCAATAGATTTATTGCACTAGATAACGGTACTTACGTATGGAAACTGCAACATTTACCGCAATTGACCAGATTTGTTGACTTGTTTGACAGCATGCATGCTAACAACAAAACTTTATAGGTTTCGGTTTCCGCCATTTTGTGGGCGTGGCAGTGTGCCGATTTTGCCCATCTTCGAACTTAACCTTCTTATGGAGCCAAGAAATACGTGTACCAAGTTTCATCATGATATCTCAATTTTTACTCAAGTTACAGCTTGCACGGACGGACGGACAGACGGACGGACAGACAGACATCCGGATTTCAACTCTACTCGTCACCCTGATCACTTTGGTATATATAACCCTATATCTGACTCTTTTAGTTTTAGGACTTACAAACAACCGTTATGTGAACAAAACTATAATACTCTCATGAAAGCTTTGTTGCGAGAGTATAAAAACTGAAAAAAAAAACCAATTAAAATAAAAAATATATATACTATGTATATGTGTATGTATGTATGTGCAACAAAATCAAAAACAAATTGAGGTGAAAACGTACAACGCCACCGAA
>NC_065919.1:77299099-77418910 GCF_024586455.1 Bactrocera neohumeralis | reverse complement strand
ACTAAAAGTAAAAAAGGTGTGAAAAAGTTTTTTTCCAACCTTCTAATACAATGCTCTGATCATTTAATTATGCTTGCCATGCACGAAGCGTGTTGTCATTGGAAAGTTAATAATCGATAATTGTGCACGCATGAAACCTGTATGAAAGCACAGAGGTGCATATGTATGTACCTACCTTTGTATATGCACACATGGAGGTATGTAGCTGAGTGCGCATAGCCTCGGTTCCTCGGTACAAATGAAATTGATATAACAATTATCTAGCAGTTATAAGTAAGGCATGGGCTTGTCTGCTGGCACATACTCACAGGTATATATTATGTATCTATGTAAACAAGCAAAAACTTGAGCTTGCAAATGCAATGTAGAAAGTCGGCAAGGCAAAGCCAAGGGTAAAGGGGTGTGTCTGCAGACATTAGTCAATTCAAATTTTGACGGTAATATTTTTTTAAATTATTTTGTCTATAAGTATTTGATTTTTTAACGTTAAGTAATTTTTAAAAACATTAAATTTGTTTTACTGCTTAAAATAATTTTTTTCTTACGATTGTTTTTTTTAAGATGTTTTTTTTAGTTTTGCTAATTAAAATTTATTTTTTTTTGTTACGTTTTTTTTAAATTTTTTTTACGATTTTTTTAAGATTTTTTTTTTTTATTTCTAGGTTCGTGAAATTGTATAATAAAATAAAATTAATATGGCTTAAATTTTGTAAATTAAAATATAGTGTTTCTTATATATTTATTAAATATTTTTTTAAATTTTTATTATAGTCGTTTTTTTAGGTGTCTTTAATACCTGTTTTAGTTTTTTTTTTTAATTTTTACAATATTTTTTTTTTTCATTTAAATTTGCTGCCCTGCATATTTTCAAGCAACCATAAAAAATAGTGTGGTATGAAATCTGAGGCGTGCGCATAAAGCCAGAAGTAACTGGGATTGTTCATAGCTAAATGAGCCTCTTGAGCGCGATCAGCTTACACAGTAAGAGCTTTTAGACAGACACACATACAGATTGAAGATACGAGCGCCTGCAATTGAAAGTGCAGACTTGTTGACGACGCCTGAAATATCCCTGGAGCACTGTAGTCACAGCGGCACTGCCTTATCTGCGAACACATGCAGAATCCGAGTTAATGGTAAATATTTTCCCAAAAACTAAAACCACACAAGTTACAACACAGAAAAGGCGCGACCCATAGAAATCAATTTTGTCATAGGAAGACTCCATTAAGCGAATAAAGATATTAAATAGCTCGAAACAGGGAAAACCGCTAATCTACATTGCTTTATATTATTATTTTCCAAATTGTCGTTAGTATTTATGCTTTGGTATGTGTGCGTTTGTAGCGCTCTTGTGTTAGGTGGGTGTGCTCGCCGACGTCTGACTTGCTGGCTGGCGGACTGTCTGTCTGCTTGCAGAGATAATATTCCGTCTTACTTCACGTGCAATTGATTGTTTCCAATGCAATGGTTTGACTCTGTGTAGTTTTGCGGAATGCCGGTGCAATAAAATGTCAATACTGTTTTGTTGTTTTTACAAAAATAACCGGTTGCTGATGTGTGGTGGATATATTCAATACTGCTGCAGTGATGTAGGTGTGCCTCACGTTCCTGAACCAATTATTTTGCTTTTTATTGATTTTATTGGCATTATCAGCATTTGCTTGTTTTTTGTGCTCCAAAGTTTCGCAGTATTTTACAGTTATTTCGTCTGTCTTGACTTGCATATGTCACATACTGATTTTTGGCAAGGCATTTATTAGTGTTAAAATGCTTCAATCAGGTAGGAACCATAGAGTTTATAGAGAGCTATGGCTGAAGTAATATTCAGAGGACTTAAAATGTTTTCTATTTATATACATATTTGCTTGATGTAAGTATCAGCTAAGTATTTTGAGATATACTTTTACACTATTTTAAGGGCCAAGATTTTTTGTAAATCGTAAATCCGACAGTATTATTAAAAAAAAATAAATATATTATTAAATTATTTTTTTGAGCATTTTTTTTGCAGTTTTAGTACAAAAATTTGTAAACTCGAAGAAAATTTTTTCTTATAAAAAATGTACATTTATAAAATTTAACGCTTGCTCACATGTTAGAGGAAATTATTTAATTTAATATCAAACAAAAAAACACACTTGTCTGCATCTAGGCATTATTTATATTTTTTCGAATTTACTGTGTGCCTAAAATATTATTTTAGGTATACTTAAGGATGTGTGGGGAACATTACTTATGTAAGACACTTTATAAAAAGCCTAGTAAGAATTAAATAACATAATAAACACTGTAATTTAGGGTGAACTAATACCCCAGAAGTGATCTAAAAACTTTGGTGTTGAAAGAAATTTTTGAATAAGGTTACAATTATCAGTATGAAATACATATATCGAAGAAACGAAAGTCTCTGCGAGCCAATACGTATATTACCATAAATTATTTTATAAATATTGCCTAAATTTTGGGGTATTTTTTGCACTTTACATTAAGAGACAAAATTAATCTACACCATACTACTACTAGACTTTGTTTTTAATTTTAAAATTTTTGATTTATTGTCCAAAATCTTTGTCATCCCCCTCAAAGTAATCCCATTTGGCCCCAATACACCTTTGACAACTTTTTTCCAATCCTCGAAACAGAATTTCCAGAATAGCCTTCAATGCGTGTAACGATTCGCGTTTAATGTCTTCAAAAAAACGGTTTCCCTGGAGCAGTCATTTGGACTCACTAAATAGTAAGAAGTCGCACCGAGTTAATTTAGGCGAACTGGGTGGTTGCCGTACGACGTATAATACTCAAATAGTATAAGTTATAATATGTTTCATAACATTTCGGTAGTCAGAAAGCATTGT
Organism: Bactrocera neohumeralis; assembly: GCF_024586455.1. Lineage (NCBI taxonomy): Eukaryota > Metazoa > Arthropoda > Insecta > Diptera > Tephritidae > Bactrocera > Bactrocera neohumeralis. Next base: position 77,416,052 of record NC_065919.1, on the reverse strand, counting down.
TTCACAGACGTACAAATGCGGCGATGTTTTTCGAAAAAAATTTTGATTTCGAAACCAATCGTGCTTTCACTTTTCTTAGGCCAAAATTTCAATCTTTCATAATCCAAAGAAGCCAGTGAGATCTCTGTCTGTGAATCAATTTCTTTATTTTATTGAGGTGGTGCTCATCAGTTGATGCTGATGGCAGTCCTAGACGTGGTTCGTCATTAACGCGTTCTCAACCTTCTCTAAATATTTGTGCCAATCCAAATTATTTCCTCGCGAAAAACAATTATCACACAAGGCTTTTTCTAACATTATGGAACTTCTTTGTTGAATAATTTCACTCATCGTAAAAATCCCCGAATACACCATATGTACCTCAGAAAGAGAAGCGTATACTAAACACTAATGATTATTTTGATGTGATATTTGGCACAGATGTCACTCATGACTCATCAACCAAGAAAAATACTTTAAAACTGTGGTTCTGATTCCGGCCTTTTCCGAAACCTAGTAATAATTTCTAGAATGTCAAAAAAAAAAAAATCCAAAATAAAGTTCAATGTGCTTTTTATTCAGTTTTGCCTTCTATTACAGCTGTAATGAAGTTAGCCTCAAGCAATATTTTTGCATAATATAGTCGACTGATATACTTAGTGTTGGTATTAATTCAGATTTAATGCCATAGTAAATATGTTAATATAGATTTATTAGTTTACCGTTTGCGTGTAAAATTAATGAAAAGCAGATGAGCCAAACTTAAAGAAACACAAAAAAAAAAACAAAACAAAATTAAAATGTGAATTTTAAGCTTATTTTGAAAGCTTATATATCGTCTTTGTGGTAAGTTCGCAAAATTGCCTCAGGTGTAAACGACATACACAAAAAGATAAAGCACCGAATTAGCATGTCCACATCTATTTATTTAAATTAGCGATTTCTTCAGCTTTGACATTCTCTCCCTTTTGTAGAGCAGTTGACCAAAAAATGTTGCCCTAAATATAGGCTTGTGTGCGAGAAATTAAAGAGCGAATGGAAGATCAAACAATTTGGACCACACAGAGGCGCTATAAAAATGGATTTTTAATTTGCGTCTTTAATTTGAAAACAAAGAGTGCTGACGAATAAGTAAAGAAGAAGCAAAAAATTACAAAAGACTTGCTGCCACTTATTTGCATGCCGCATAATGTGTACGCAAGTGAAAAAGAACTGTCGAAACAAAACTCAGAAATTATGTGCGTGACACATTTTTACATTATTACAGGCTCACTCTGTTGTCTGCATACAAATCTATATTGCGAGGCACACACAAGTGCCTGTCTCGCTGGGTGACCCACTTTTTGTGCATGTTAACGGTAAAATTTTAATAGTTTTTCACTTACGAAGTGACGAAATAAAGCGTTGAGCTGTAAATTGCTTAAATGCATTGGCAATTGCTGTTGTTTTTGTGTATATTTTTACAACTTGGACATTTAAATCGCTAAAGCGTGGATTATTACTTTGTCTGGCGTGACTCACAGTAATTGGTTGATTGACGGAGTGCTCACTTTCGAAGAAGTGGCGGTGAAGAGGCGGTTCAGAAATCAATTAGGAATTCCGAAACCAAAACTAGTGAAAAAGGGAGTCGGCAGTCTAGGTAATGTAAAAGAGTTTAGAGGAAAGAAATTCAGATTTTAATTTGCTTAACTACTTTCTTTTACTTGAGAAAATACCATTTTTTCTGTTGACTTGAAGATGGCTTTAAAAAAGCAAAATTCGATTGAAAAATTTTAGAAAACAAATGTCTTTACTGTTAAAGTTAGTTATGCATCATTATATGTATGACACCAACACAAACCAGTCACAAAAATCGTTGCCTACATTTTGGCGCGTAAAACTAAAATTCTGATACTGGAAGGATATTAACATATAGCTTTCAATATTCTATTTATAAGATTATTGCCTATATTTTGGTGAAGTGGATAATGAATGGAGTAATATTTAAAAAATAAAGACTGAACTCGTCTAACTCACTTTCGATATTTTTCAAACAACTACTTTCTGCACAATTTTGTCAGTTATAAACTTTTCTTTGATTGAAAGCATAGGTATTACAAGGAAATTATACTGAGAATTACTTATTTACAATAATTAAGGCAGCATTTGATAGCAAAAACGTTGCCTACATTTAAGCGCAGCGATTTAAGTCTTAACAAAAAATGTGCTCTAAGTTTCAAAGCAGTTCTCCAATCAGTCGTTATGAAAAATTTTTTAAATATGGTCACACATCTTTTCAAAAAATACCAAAACTACATCTCTAGCAATGTTTCACATAGTTTCTTGACTTGTCTTCAGGTATTTTAATTTTAGAAAAAAAATGTCGATAATTGTAAAAATGCCACTCTGGCAATGTTCTACAAAATTTTCTTGTTTTAAGTTTAGGTATTTTAATTATACAAAAATTTTATTGAGAACTCAATCTGACCTTATGGTACTTGCTATGCATTATTTTCTATTGCTAAGCGATATATTTTTTTTATTTATGAAAATTTAAACTTCATTATTGGCCACAAATTTGATCTACATGCTCATAAATACTCAAATAACAAAAACAAAAAAAACATTGCCATCAATCCCAACCCACAAAAATGTGCTTTACTTAAACCACAAAACCATTTCAATGACAGCAAAAACAGCCCCACAAGCGAAGGCGAGCGCTGTAGAATATGTAGGAGCAAAGCTACTTACATGAAACTGCTTGAGAGTTTGTATAAAAATCAAAGCGATGAGTATAGTACAATGAATGAACGGGTGAATAAGTGAATGAATATCAGTACGACACAAATATTTATATTTTCAATTAAATGAACAAATACTTGCAAACAAACAGATTGGCCACCAATTGTCAATATTTTACTAAAATAAAAACAAAAATAAATGCCAAACGATTGCAAATATATTTTTGAACAGTGTTTGTTGTTGTTTTCACTCTAAACATTTGCGCATTTATTTCTCCTACGCAATTTGTTTGCTGCTGCTTTAATTCACTTCCATGGCAAAGCTAGAATGACTCAGTGCTCTCTTTAATATATACTTTATAGCAGCAACAACTCTATCAGCGATAGCTTCTAACACAGAGCTCAACAAAAAGAAACTGAAAAGAGAAATAGTGCGCCAGTGAGTCTGCGATGGCAATCAGCGTTTATTTGTTGGCACCTGCAGCTAAACTGTTAAAGCCGCCACGCCACAGGCAAATTAATTACGTCAAATATAAATAAAATAATTTTTATAACAAAAAGCACAACGTAGATAATTTTTTTTAGTTTAGTTGCGCTGGCTAACAAGCGCGTTAAACTGTTGCAAAGCTTAATTGTCAAACAAAAAATTTTTCGGCGCATTGGAGCTGAACTCATTGCTGTTGGCAGATATGAACGCGTGCCAACTACACATACACGTATATTTTATGCATATGTGTGTTTGCGTGTGTACACATTCAACTATATGTATTTGTGTGTGTATCGTGTATTTAAGGCAGCTTCCAGAGGTGCACTTAATCAGTGGCAGGCAAATAAATCAAGAATTATATGAGCGACCACTCCTTGCGGCCTATGTGTTGGGATGTTTGAATTCTGTGCGAACGTAAAGCAACTTAATAAAAGAAGGAAAAAATAAAAATAAATACATAACGTTTTTCAACGATTACTATTAAAATCTCGATAAAATCGCAATCTCAGTCATAATTTCAATTGCAAAATAACGTTTCAGTTATTTAAGATCTCAATTTTCAAAAATTTTTCAGGTATTTACCATTCAATTGTTCAGAGAATTGAAATGAGCTAGGTCTACTCCTACATATATGTATATACCAATCTACCCGCAAAAATAATTAAAATGTCTGTGTCAATATTTCGGTCATGAATACATACATTCATCATGGAACATGTATATACACAAAAATTAAACTTAATTGAATACCGCGCTCATGTAAAGTTACAAACAAAAAATTTATTTATTACCGAAATTATTTTCAGATGCCGTGTGTTAATTTGTCTAAGGAAAACATAAAAATTATTTTTACAAAATTCGGCACATTGTCATGAGCACCATTAAGAACCTGACATGAATTCACAAGGTTTTCATCTTTTTTATTTTACAGCAAAACGCAAAACAAATTCAAGCCATAATGTAGTGCTGCCATATTTATGGTAACAACAAAGGAATAAGAGGCTTTATAAAACTTTTAAAGAAGACTGAAAAGAGCAAATAGCTAGAAGAAAACAAGCGGTACTTTTGCGCATACAATTTATATATTAATAATAAACGCTTAAAGTTAGCAGTTGGCAGACACACCCAAAAAATATGGCGCGCTGACAGTTTGACGAATAATTGTTGTTTGCAAATATGCATGTATGTGTGTTTTGACTTTTTTGGTTTCATTTGCTTTTTAAAAGAATTTGGCACTAATAACTTATGTTAATTTTGACTTCGTTTTTATGGTTCTATATAAAACGACAAGCGCACATTTGCATCAATGTTGTATTATAAAACAAGTTTTATTTTTTTGTTGCGGGCAGACAAGGTGTGGGTATGTGGGCAGAAACTCCCTTTGGGTTGTATATAAATTTTGTTGTATTATAAATTTTTATTTTTTTGTTGTTGTTTTTGATTTATACAATTTTTTTTATAATTGTAAAATTACCATATAATATTTTTTCAAAAATTTAATTTTATTTGTATTTACTTTTCTATTTTATTTATAAAAATAAATAAATTTCAAATATATATATATTTTTCAAATATAAAAAATTTTTTTTTTGTTTCTAAATAACTTTTGTTTATTAAAAATATTTTTTCCCAAATTTTCTAAAATTTTTTTTAATTGTATTTCTTTAATTTGTACATATATTTTTTAATATAAAAAATAATTTTAATTATTTTTATTTTTTTAATTAATTTTCTTTTTTAAATTTTAAAATTTAATTTTTTTTTATAATTTTTGGCTTTCCGCCAATTTTCTAAAAATTATATTTAACATTTTTATTTTATTTTTAATTATTCTTATTTGTTTTTAATGTTATCACTGTTTTGTTGATTAAAAGTTATTTATATCTTTTTTTTTTATACAAAAAATAAAGTTTAATTATTTTTAATTTTATTTCTTTCTATAGTAGTTTTTTTTATAGTCGAATTTTTTTCATAATATTTTTCTTTCCGTCAATCACATGCTCTGTGCATACAAAAGGCATTGCGCCGCTTTTACAAAAGACTTAAGCAACGAACCTGTTCGTGTTCAATCGCTTTGCGTTATTTAATCCATGATTGCTTGTGTGCTTTCGGCGCCTGCGTTGAATATAAATTGGACTTAATTTCGAAACCAATTAAATTCTTTTATATGCGCCAATTTAAGGAAAAAAGCATGCATGTGCATTTATATTAAGATTAACAACACATTTGCATATGAATATGAGTTTTACAAATTTGTAAGCGTCGTAAGTTTGTTGATGGTAAAGGCAAAATTTTGCAGTTAAAGTTGCAGGCGTTGCTTGGCATATTTTGCTAATATTTATTTATTCATGAGGAAATTAAACCTTAATCCAGTTGTTGTCAAACATTTTTTGCTCTTGTTTTGATACAAAAATTTCAATTAAATACAATCATCAAAGACAAAAATTACGAATATATGTTTGTTAAATGAAAAATGATGATATATTTACATTCGTGAAATGATTTAATTTAAGGAAAACTTTTTTCGAAATTTCCGAAAAAACAAAATTTCTAACAAAAATTTAAATAAATCAGATTTATTTGTTGTAAAATATATATTTTGTTTTAAGCAAGAGAAAAGATAATTTCTAATATTTAAAAATTAAAAAAATTGTTGTTATACTTTTAATAATAAAGATTAAAACTAATTTGTAACAAGTGTTCACCTTTTTAAATACCTGCTTCTTACGTTAAATGTTCACACATTCGATAATTGAGGAAAAAGAGCAACAAATTTAAGCAAATTCATTAGTTGTCAGCGACTCACGTAGCCAAGGCGAGCGGAGTACACGCAACGAAAGGTCTAAAAACATGCCGCTATTGTCTGTTGGGCAGTCAAAGGCGTAAACTACGTCAAAACCAGATTTTTGGACATAGCCTTTGTTATTGTTTTGTCTTACCGCTTATACCTCACTAAAATATTCCTGTTAGCGCAAAAGTCAAAAGCGTGCCGCCGCACTTTGCGACGACGCGAAAAAAACAAAAAAAAACAGCCCAAATGTGCTAATTTATTTACAAGTGAAGAAAATTAAATGAAAGGAAAAAGGGAAAAGGAAAACCTGAAATTGCGGCGAGTAGGTGGGCAATGAAATGGAGAACGAGCTGAAAAAAAATAAATAAAACTAAAAGCAAAAGTGGAAGTGAAGCCAAAAAAATTTATTTTTTTTTATAAATTTATAAAAAATACATATGAAATTATATAAAAAAATATATATAAAATATTGTTTCACGTCTCCCATGCACTTGTGCAAAAATTGTGCTGAAACTGCTTTTTAAATGCTTAACAATGGATAAGCGATTCTGTTATTAAGTATTCGCTTGATCGATTCCATAAAATCTCAATGCCAATCTTAAACTGGCAAACCAGCTTATATGTACATATGTATGTATATATACATATTTATTTCGATTTGCCTTTAATCGATATGCATTAACTTTTCCCTATATTTTCAATAACATCGCTGTAGCCGCTAATTAAAGCGTCCGAAGTGGCTATAAACGAAAATTTATGCATTTTGTTTTATGCGCTTTTGATTGTTTTATTTCTTCTTTTCAAAAAGCTACAGAGAAACTAATCATGGCGAAAGTTTACTGTCAGTTGTGATCAATACAGACCACAATGATCAGTTCAGTTAGCCCAAAGAAGCAGCAAGGATGCTTCGTAATAAAATGGAAGGAAGAAGTATGCAAATGTCAATATATTGGAAATTTCCTGACTTTGACTATCAGAAATATTTTTTTATTTTAACTTATTTTAATATTTTAACTGAAATATTACTTTTAGTATTTTGAAGATCTTTAATACTATTGGTGGCACTGAAACTGTATTATAAACAAGAGAAAAATTATGTAGGAAGATAAAAGTTTTCTTACTAAACAAGAAATTAATTCAGCAAAAGCTTAAATACGCCAAAAGGCGCTCACACTTTCCTACTGTTGATCCAACTAAACATTGATATTGATCATGAAAGTCTAGATAACATGTAACGCTGATGAATGTCGCTACAACAAAAAGTGGACTTCAATGGACTGACAATTCACGGTTGCCGTGATGAGTCGGCAAACAGAAAAGAAGTGATCGCACAAAAGATCGATAAAAGCAAAATTAAAAGAAGCAACATATTACAAAAACTAAAACAACTGAATTGTTAGCAAAACATCACATAGTAATACTACACACGTACATATGTGAACATTTGTACATAAGTAGCAGTAAAACAACACTTTGTTGCATAAATTGCCTGCAGCCAACGGCAGTGACATTGATGATGGCCAATGCATTTACTACACAATTTGTATGTAAAGTTTTCAAAGCACACACACATATTTGCATACACAGCATTTAACAATGTTGTATGTAAGAAAGATTGTGTGTCTGCTTGTTGCGCTTCGCCTGATTAAAATAATGGTTTTAGTAGCGCCGACTTGAATTGAGTGCAACGGCAGCAACCTACACGCTGATGGTGATTTATAGCACAGCGCTCACACACACATACAACAAATACAAATAAACACACGTTTATGCACTTGTTGTCTACTTTTTGTGGGCATCTCGTCTGCAGGCGGCTGCACTTTTGTTCGCAGGCATCCGCTGTGGCAATTAGTGAACCATGTCAGTGGCTAGTTTTGGTTAAAAATGTCAAGTTCGGGTTTTCACTAACAAAAACAATAACCAAATGCATACATATAAACAAACCATGCTGCAAATAAAAAACGAAAAAAAAGAAAAACAGATATAAAACGACGAAATATACTCCCACATGGGAAGTGCGAGGCAACCGAGCGTTGATTCCTACGGTCATTGTGAGCTTTTTAAGTGGGTTTATGCAGACGAAATTTGTATTTCATCATAAGTTGACAAAGTGCGCACAATCAAATGCAACTGACTTGGATTTAGTGGTTTACTATTTCAAGGGTGTCATGATTTCGTTGCCAAAAATTAAAAAAAAAATGTATGCTTTGGTAGATATGTTTTGAGATATGAAAATTTTACCATTATTATATGAAAGAGCTCTTGTACTCAAAACGCGTAGAGGTTATATTGAAAAATCTCGAGCTTTTAAAATTTTCAGTTTATCGCGAGGAATGGAGAAGAATAGTAAGATTTTTTTTTTTTTTGGAATTATACATTTAGGTGATTCCACAACGATAGTTTTTTTTTTAAGGGATAGAGAGAGAGCGAGAGAGAGATAGAGGGATAAAGAGAGTGAGAGAGTGTAATAAAAAAGCGATACCAAAAAAGTTCGTTTAAAATTAAAATATTTATTTTTAAGATTAGAAAATCATGTTTCTGACAAAAGCAGTTTAAGAAAAAATTCTTTACGATGAGGTTAGAAAACCGCAAGAAAATGTTGTCGCGTGTTCGTTTGAGAACTAAAATGCCTTTCATGGTCATCAAAAATCAAAAACAATCTACTAGCGTAAGTTTACATTACTCACAGCGCTGAATTGAATAGATAAAATGCTTCTTTAAGGCAAAAAATACTTTAAAAATGTAAAAAAATTAAAATTCCAGAGAAAGAGTTGTTAGGGGACCAAAAAATCATTGGAAAGTGGTTCTGGTAAGGGAATACTTTATAAACTGATTTAATTCATAACATTAGGTTAGACATGTGTGAATACAAGTTTACTTTTGCTAGTTTCGAGCTGACCAAACCTGTCTTAAACTCTCAAATAGGACAAATGGGACAAGGTTCTTATGAATCTCGCCTAGAGGAGATTATGTTTAATATAAAAATTTCCTAAAATACAAACGATTGAGATTATTTTTAAAAGAATATGATCTTTTAAGCAAGCTACTTTCCACCAATTCTTAAGGGAATAAAACTTGGTTGTTACCTATTGCAATCTAGAAGAGTATACCTTTTTATATGCAGAGAAAACATGATATTTTGCTTCAAGGCCTGAATCGAAGCGTGATTGTCCGCATAGACCAGCGTAGAGTTTAGACCTTACAAATTCCTACAGATGGAAATCTAACGGTGTGATACCGCACGATCTTGTTGGCCAATCGACAGGACAAACACGTGAAATTATCTAGTGTTCTCTCAATAAATCCACTGATTGATGCGATGTGTGGGAAGTAGCCTCGTCAATTCAGTTTCAAGCGTCAAATACATCAAATAGTCTGTGATTATTGCGTTATAACGGTCGCTATTGACGGTTACGTTCTCACCTGCATGATTTTTGAAAAAATATGGAGCGATGATTGGTTCACAAACCGCACCAAACCCTTGTTTTATCTGGCTGAATAGGAAGCTCTTTAATCTCCAAGCGTTTCCCTTCGTTCCAAATGTGGCAATTTTGCTTGTTAATATACCCAAATGACCCCCAAATGGGCCTCATCAATGAACAAAATTTGGCTTGAAAACGTCGGATCTTCTTGAAAGTTTTCAGGAGCATATAGAGCGAAGCGCTACCGTTTGGAAAGATCTGGAGGTAAAATATGTAGGGGTTAGGAGTTTGAAGAGAACTTTAACGGGATTCGTGAAAACACATAAACTTATGCCTAAAATTGTGCTTCGAAATTTCACGGCCACTTATAGCAAATAACTATATTATGTAAGAATTTTTCAATCACTTTAAAATTCAGTTTCAGATTATTACAAGTATTTCACGAATTACAGAATTCTACCTTAAAAAGCTCTGGTATGTGCTTCTTAATCCATATCGATCTACCTAGAAGATATTCCACTTTAGCACTTGAATGAAATTCGTAGACGAAAATCACTATAATTTCGCCACTTTACAACACTTATATTAAACTTAGCATACACGTAAGTATGTGGAAGCACTGTAGTTAACATAAAATCACAATAGCAATGCAATGCGTACCAAAAAGAATTGCTGTTACTCACCTTTTGAGAGAAAGAAATCGATGTAGTTGATTTAAAATTGTAATGCCATACAATCAGCAAAACTGTGAGACTGCGGCGATGCGATGCAACAGGATGTGTGCGAGATAATCTCGTGCGAGCGGCCAAATATGGTGTGAAATGCGTGTACGCTCACAGCCACAGCAACAAGAACAGCATGAACAACACAACAACAACAGCGAGCACACTACTGACTATTATATTTATTTCTTGTTCTTCCTGCTGTTGTTTTTGTTGCAGTCAACTGTGTTGCACCTAGGTCCGTAATGCCTCTAGTGTAGAAATTATTGGCGATTTCTTCGTTCGGTTTTATGTTTGGCGATGCAACCGCAATCAACAAAGGCCAAGTAATCGTGCTCACAAACACATTTACAGTTAAATCTTGTGTATTCACAATCACTCATAATAATACTTATGTGCGCAAGCGTGCTGTTGTTTGTATGTTTTTCGGTAATTTACCTCTGATATGGCAGTCGATGGAAATGAGAAGTGATAATTGCAAATTACACACAACTTCGCAGCGCAGCAGTTAATTTAATTTTTCGATTATTTTGCTACTTTATGCGCCGGCGTTTCACTTACATCTTCTGCTGCATTTGTAATTTGTTGTTGTTGTTTATTTAGCAGCCTTGCGCTTCTGTTATCATACCTTTTATTGATTTTGGTTTTGTTGTATATTTGGTTTTTATTTTTATTTTTATTTAAATATTGCTCTTCCATCTGTAATAGTTCTCCAAAAAAAAAAAGAATTTATTATAGAACACAATGCGTTCCAAAGTAAACACGACTTAAAATAAAAAACAGAAAAAAAGGTTTTTTGCAAAATCAATTTATTTTATTCAAAATAGTCTTCTTTTGCTTCAATACAGCTTTTTGCACGGTCCAAACGTATGTCAAACGAGTGTTTTAGCTCGTTGGCCGGTATGGCCGCCAGTATGCCGGTGCTAGCCTTTTAAATGGCCTCTACGTCTCTATAAATCTTTTGTTTCATTTAATGCATTTTTCCGAAAAGAAAGAAGTTACACGGTGCCATATCAGTTGAATACGGGTAGTGGTTAATGGTTAAAATGTGATTTTTGGTCAAATAATCGTCTTTCGGTTGTTGGATTCTGTGCAATTTTTGGTGGTCAGTCAATTTGTGCGGAACAAACCGTGCACACACCTTTCGTAAGCCCAAATGTTCGACCAAAATGCGATAAATCGATGTTTTGGAGATGTTTGATTCCGTTTCCATGAATTTCAATGATGATTTCGGCAGATTTTTGATGCATTCACGTACAGTTTCGATGGAATTTCCGGTGATCACGGATTTTGATTGGCCCACATGTTGATCGTCAGTTATGTCCTCACAACCACTTTGAAAACGTTGAAACCACTCGAGCACTCTGCTACGCGATAGGCAATCATCGCCATAAACTTGTTTCATCAATTGAAACGTTTTGGGAAAAGTTTTATCAATTTCACCAATTTTAAAACAAAATTTAATGTTGGCTCTTTGTTCGAAGCTCATTTTCGCACCAATAACACAAACATACTGACACTTAAAATGCAATAACTTCACTTCCAATCAATGAAATGTCATGAAATTCTCACCGGACAATCGATAAAGATAGCAGATGGTGATAACGCATCAGTTGGCATATAGATGGCGCCACCAGGGTGCGCTGGATTCAAAAAGTCCTGTTTACTTTGGAGCGCTTTTGTATAACAGTAGCATATTTGGTACATACAGTTTTTTTAAAAATTCACTGAGCTGACTTATGTTAAATGTAAGAGAAATTGATGCTGAAATTATGAAAAAAGATAGACATTATTCCATCTTTGTATACCCTCAATATAATAATATCAATTTGGCATAGCTAGTAATAAGTATGAATAACTATTTTCTAGCATTTTGACTTTGGTGAATATGAGAAGTAATCTTGAGAAGTCACAAATACATTTTCAGTATTTTTACCAATAAAATACCTAAGAAGATTATCGAACAACATACTACATTGTATTTGAGAGATTATATGGCCTAATAACGGGTGATTCAAGAAAGTTACTTCAATAGCCTTTTTGTTTTGATAGATCACGCGTGATTTGTGTCAAACTGTCATGTTATATACTACACTATTGTTTGGCACTTCATTATGCAAAAAATACCGACTGAACAACGGGAACATGTAAAGTCTTAAGTCTATGCGGAAAATGCCGCTTCGTTTCAGGTTTTGCAGCAAAACATGCATGTGTGTCATTCGCCAGGTACCGGTCGAAATGCTCGATCGAGTCGTCGAAAATTGAACTCAACGAATGGACCATCTGAGACGTAGCCACGACCAACATTTAGAAGGGATAAATACCGAAAATTAAATGCCCAAGCATGTGCTTTCGAGTGGTAATAAAGATTCCCCATTAAATTTGAAGTCTCTGTGGTTTTTGAAAGGCATTGCAACTAGAAATGGATCACACTTTATAAGGTAATACTTAGTTGAGGAATTTTGAAATTTTTAATAAGGTTTTGGTAGCTTTTTGGTAAGGTATAATAAAGCTTCTAAACGTTATCCAATGAGCTATCTTTTTATTTAAGCTCAACATTTGTAAACTTAAAAGGGTAAATATTGTGTGAAATTAAAAAAAGATTGTTTTATTTTCATATTTCGTAAATCATCCCAAACATACAAATATTTTAATTTGATTTCTCAAATAGCTTTTGTAATACAGGCTTTTAAAGTGTGGTCGCTTTGTACAATTAGGTCAACCGATCTATTTTTTAATGCCTCGAAACAGCAATTTTTGAATTTTGTGGAATGATTACAAGGCGACAAACAATGCGAGGGCCAGAAATAACAAAAAGGTTTGGGTAAAAACTACTTATATTTTTTATTCCGTTGTATACCGTTGGTTATTTTACTAAAAATATTTTCTTGTGTATTATTAATTTTTTTAGATTACGCCCTTGTAGAAGTGAATATTTGTTTATATGTAACAATAAATATTTTGTTTAAAAATTTGCTAACTCGTGCCTTTTTATATTTCATATTCCAAACTTTTACTAAAAGAATCTATCTACGAGTAGTAATATTTTTATAACATGTAAAATAAAAGAAAGCATCAAAAAATAGTTTTTTTGTATTAGACATACATGTTTTTCGAACACAATTTTATAGCTCTTGCCTTTGTATTTATTATTGGTTACCTGAAAGCACTGAAAAGTTAATAATGCGAAAATTGAAATGATTAATATGTTTCATTACTAATTATAGTTACACAGATATATTTATATCATTCCTTTCACACATTTTTAGTGATATCCAAAACACAATGCTAATGACCACATAAATGTTACATATACATATTCTTCATATGTATTTACAAAAACTCAAACATACCGGAATATGAACCTTTCTGATTTATTACGCATTTCTAAAAAGTTACAATTATTATTTGTTTTCCTTGTTTTGTTTTCTTAGTTGTATCAGCCCACACAAAATCGTTCGCGCTAATGCAGATTTGTTGTAAAGCCAAGAGCGTCGAATTTCAAGCTAATACCGCGGCAGAAAAAAGTTGTAGAAGCAACAAAGTGCAACAAAAAGCTCATAATTTTTCACTTATGTGCACACACAAGCATTCGCTTTACGATATAGTGAAACATGAGCATTTTCAATATATGAACACATGCATTTTTATGCTTAGGAATGACTCCCCTCCTGTATCTTTTTACAAATGTTTGTTTTCATTGTTGCTTTCATGCTTATGCGCTTAGGTAATTGTAATTTAAGCATTGTTATTGTATTATAAATGCAGATGAATGCTTTTTTATGAACGTGTGAATTGCAACAACAAAAACAAATACTCAAATGCAAGCAAGCAGCTGCACTGACAGCCGAAGGCATGCAAAGTGAGAAGCTAATTTGCTGAGCCGGCTCATATATCACTGAGCTTTTTATTTCGAAATTCAGTTTTATCAAGATAATGGTGTTTTTCTTTAGACATAATATTTCGTTGTTGATGTGCATGTGTGCGTAGATTAATATGTTTAATATTTCTTAATGTGGTTGGTATATATAATTTTTTTACAAGAATTAGGAGGAAAAGGAAAAAGTATTTTTTTAAATTTTCCAATTTTTTTCACGTAGAAGAAATTATGAATATTACTCTGAAATGGGTTTTTAGAGGCCTTTAAGAGTGTCTCTTAAGTATGAGCTCTTAATTGTAACGGAAAGGTGCTCCGCTTTACAGTTTTTTATGTTTTCTTATTATCAGATATAAATATTCATATCAAACTTCTTACAAAAATATCTGGTTTCATAGATTTTATAGAAAATTGAATACTTTATAAAATGGTCGCTTTGAAATTTTTCGTTAAAAAATAAATAAAATTTTTGATTTAGCCACTAAAGTAAGCCATAAAATTAAGTCACACGAACTGTAATTTCCAATTTCGTAACACAAACTGATTATACTTTTTACAGTGTAATAAAACAAATAGAAGCCTAAAAAATACGAAAAATTTATCGACATTAACTTAATGGCCATCGACAGTAGTCATTTGTCGCCTGCGAAACACGAAATCACAACACTCGAACAAACATTGCCATTCAAGTTGATGACTCGCTTGTCTTGGCGACGCAAAAGCCACACCGAAATTGATTTCATTTATATTTAATGCACACACACACACACACATGTAACCATATTGACGGTCAGTTATTAAGCAGGCACAACAAAACGTAATTTGCATGCAATCGGCCACGGCTTAAGGTGTTGAATAACTTTATTGTATTTCATTTTCATATTACTTCACACTGTTGTTGTCGTTCGCCTTTTGTTTTTATCGCTTTATGATGCGCCGACGTGACAGCCTAGCATTTCTCATACGGAACACGCTTGAATTTGCATAAATATCGTTGTATTTGAATGAATGTATGTGTGTGTGACATCAGTGGCTTGTCACCGCCACTGACAGACGCAAATCTATGCGTTGCATCAATAATGTCACTATCTTCTCCTCCAATATGCTACTGTTGGTAGCACCAATGAATAATCGTATTGAGAACTGGATCTACTCAAATGTTCTGCATCGCCAACAGCACCATGCATTGAATGTACTTGTGTGGTTTTGCGCATGCGCGTGTTCATCTTGATAAACAATGCCGTCATCGGCAAGAGGTGAGCCAACGCATTTCATGCTTTATAAGGATCTGAGTTCAAAGAATTGATAAATGTCTTGCCCGCCAAATATCGCTGCATTTACATTTGTTGTTGTTGTTGTTGTATGTAGCTGCTTGCAACGGCACCACTTTTGACACATTTGCTTGCCACACCATTTTTGGCCATGACTTACAAGTGACAATGGAATTGTATGCAAAGCAGCTGTCAATAAATTAAATTGAAATTATTTCAGTTATATAAAAGGAAAATTTGCACTGAACTATACCATATACTAAGCGAAGTTTTTAATGGTCGAGCGCTAGCCTAATGTTTATGAACGTAAAATAAATTTACATTGCTTTTGCATATATTTATATTGATGTCTGTGAGTGAACTGAGTTTTATATATTTGTAAGTAGAGTTCTTGATCTCGACAAGGACATAAAATGTTTGCTAGCTTACACTTTTTAGCTTATAGCATTGACAGACGGCAGCGTTAAACCAGATTAATTGCATTTTTCGCATTAATTCAGGAGTTTTGCTATCCGCTGCTGAACAGGGTAAATTAACTGTCAAAATTTTAGGGAGTTTGTGAGATTTTCGTTGGCAACATTGTTAAAAATGGCCAATTATATCTATATATAAATGAAATACAAGCAACCCTGACAGCTGTTTATCAAATTCTCAATATAATATCAATAAAACTTCTATGTATATATGTGATGCAGTTTCTAAAATATGTTTTGATATGCTTTTGTAATCAAAAATCTTTTCAAAAAGGTCGTCATTTGTCGTAATGTTTATATCGAACCTATAAATTTTCATAAAATATTATAAAAAGGACAATCGAATCTAGTGAGAGTTTCAAACTCGCATTTGCTGCCGTCTGTCACCTACAAATTTGTATAGATTATTTTCTAAACATCAATGTAATCTCCAAAAAAATTGTTCAGAACGAATTACTATAGCATGATAGCTTTACAAAGTGTGTTCGCATCATAAATTTAGCCTCTTTGCTTTCTGCGCTCATTTGTTTTGAATAAAAATCCAATGAGACCACTGTGAGCATAGTATTTTTCAAGCTATTAAGTTGGTCGGATTAATCTCAATGACATTTGGTTGATGTTTACATAAAAAATAAGTAAGTTTCATATAAATGCTTTTGATTTTCTTAAACTTCGTTAAAAATTCGTTATAATCATGTGATTGATGAGCTAATGCACATTTCATTTATCAACTGATCGTTAGTGCTGATGAAAGTGCTTTTAGATTTCTTCCTTTAAGAAATTTACGGAGCCAATCATAGAGTTATGCCAAATGTAATTGAAAGACGTCCCGTTAATCATTATATTAAATAAACTGAGCTAACCTATAGTTTTACATTCAAAGACTAAGAGCATGTACTAGTCCTTTAACCATCTTATAGTAAGTTACCGTACAAATATTATACTTACTATTTCCTTTAATTCCATATTCCTCTTAACACTCTTAACACCACTGTCTTCTTTCTGTGCTCAGCTTACACTTATTCATTTTACTGCTTTCGTGTACTAACCAACTTAATAATATTGTTTTGAATCTTAATTCTGATACTATATTAATTTGTTTATTTTGATCCAATATTCTTTTCTACATTTTTATCTTATTTTACTTTCGTAAACTCATTTCATTGTCGCAAAATTAGCTGCGTGTTAATTAGCTCATTAGCATTTTAATGAGTTTGATATAAGTCTTCCTTTCAGCGTTATAAGCGAAATAATCACAGAAATTCAAGCGGTATTGAATTTTGTTCATGTTCGAGATTGCCAAGGATTTTCAAACGAGTTTTACTGTTTTCGAGACTATTTTATGAATATAACCTTCTAATTCTAAAGTGCTAATTTATTAATAAATTTGTTACTACTGCATCGTTAATAGTTTCGCAAGGAAGAGAATCGGGTGTGTGACTCTACTAAATTTAACAACGCAGCTAAATGTATGCAAGGATATATTGCTTTTAAGTTGTTTTAGGCTTATACTACATAAGTTGCCTACTTTTCTGGGCATGTGGTAAGTAAATATAAAAACTTTTGTTTGAAAAAAAGATTATAGTAACACTTGTGTGGTTTTTAAAATAAATATAATAACAATGGAACAATTAACACTAGATTGCCTAAGTAAGTCATTTTGACTGCTTTCGAATTTCAATTAAAAAAATAGTGATTAAAATAAAGACATAGCTTCTAATAATTTTGTGAATATTTCAACAACATATAAATGGATAAATTAATCATTGTTTTTGCTCCCTTCTTCACTTCAAATATATATATAGTATGTGTGTTAAACATGCACTGCAGAAAGGCAGTTGTTTTAACTGCTTTCAGGCAATAGAGGTATATACTAAGCTCCCGTCTTTCTAGTGTTAATAAAGATTTTTGCGAAAAAACTCCTAATTCGCAGGCTCTTTTGTTTATTTATATTTATTTATTGAGAAAAGTGATAACAAAAAAGCATATGTTTGCGCTTTTCCCTCAACAACAATAACAACATATTTACAACAACAAAAAATTGGCAACAACTGTACAATTGCGAACAAGCAATATTCGCGGCAATAAAAATAAATTGTTGCTGCAGTCGCCTTGTTTGATGTTGTCGTTGAACCTAAGATATGTGTTTCTTCTCGATTGCGTTCGCCGCTTCTGCGTTGTCTGCATATGTCAGTCAACTGGTTTCATTTTTCATGTTGCAAGCGGATGCTGCAACATATACTATGTTTGTTGGTGTTGCTTGCTTTGTTTGCGTAGAAAGTGCAATTTGAAAACTGGATATGAAAGCAGGATTTTCAGTGATTACTTTTCTTATTTTGCTTTCGCAATAGCGTCGGGTGAAAGTGAGTGATTTGGTTTTGTATTGCTGAAATTGGCAGCGCTGTAATGAGGATCTTGATGGAGTGAAAGCTATCAAGGTGTAGTATATTGAAAATAAATTTTTTTAATGATGCTATATTAATTTATCTGTCACAAAAGCTTAATTGTTATTATAGAAATTTTAAAAATAAATTTCAATATGCTAATAAATTGAGAAAACAAATCTCATTTGTGGTAAGATAATTTTCGTTTAATATTTTATGATATTAAGAGAAATTAAATTTGATATATTTGTGACTATGAAATATTTGCAATTTACGTTATTCGAAATATATGGGAAAGCCTTTCATAATATGAATATATTATGCGGTGTAGAAAATAAACTGAATAAATTTAAATAAAAATGATAAAAAAATAGGACAAAAAAAAGTAGAACAAGAAAAAACGTTAGCTTCGGCTGCACCGAAGCTAATATACCCTTCACAGGTGCATATCTTGTAGTAACCATGTGTTCAGTTTGTATGGAAGCTATATGCCATAGTAATCCGATCTGAACATTTTTTTCGGAGATTACATTGTTGCCCTAGAAAATAACATATACCAAATTTCGTGAATATGTCTTGTCAGATGTGAAAGTTTTCCATACAAGAACTTGATTCCGATCGTTCAGTTTGTATGGCAGCTATATGCTATAGTGGTCCGATATCGGCCGTTCCGACAAATGAGCAGCTTCTTGAAGGGAAAATGACATTCGCAAAATTTCAAAACGATATCTTAAAAACTGAGGGACTAGTTCGTATATATATATACAGACAGACGGACATGGCTAAATTGACTCAGCTCAACATACTGATCATTTATATATATACTTTATAGGGGCTCCGACGCTTCCTTCTGGGTGTTACAAACTTCGTGAAAACTTAACATACCCTGTTCAGGGTATAAAAATTGTTCGTTATTTAATATTATTTAGTAACAAAAGAAGATTCATAAAATTGAGTATGGCTAGTAGAATATATAGAATAAATTTAAATGAGATGATAGAAGATGATATAAAAGTAAGAACTAGCTTATTTCATTCTTTCTATTAAAAAGAAACATCTCAGTTAAGAATGGTCTTAAAAATATTAGCTACATTTCAGAGGTAATAAAATTAAAGTATGAGCAAATTATGTAAAATTATTATTATTAGTTATTATGTATGATCACTTTAACCTTTTCAAGGTAAGGCATTTTTTAGTTAAGGATATTGAAACTCTAATAAAAAGCTAGAAAGTTAATGGCAGAGTGAAAGGTTCCTCTCATTATAAAATCATTTGTTTAGGGTATTCAACAATTTTGGCGAGATTACGGCAGAGATGCTTGTAACGAAGTCTGAAGACAATAAAACGTCGAAATGTTCAGTGACATAAAATTCAATACTTCATTGTTATTCAAATGAGCGCGCATTAATGACTTAATACATGCTGCCAAACGGCAGGCTCACATACATGTGTAGACACAGAAGGGGTGATTAGCCGATTTCCACTTAATATGCAAAACAGTTTGGCGACAGCAGGCAAAAATTAGCATTTGTATTAATACGCAATACAAGTAAATTTATGATTGGCAAAGAGCATAATAAAACAAGAAAAGCGGAAAAAATAAACAAACAAAAATATATTTTTACTAAAAAATTACTGCATACATAACCATATTCACTAAGCTTTTCCAGCATAAGTAGTAGAAACAAAAATCAAAAGGAGAAAGATTAAAGATTTAAGCATATTAAAGCGTTGAGCGTAAAATTCTACGCCAAAAATATTATGAACATGCTTATAAAGCAGTGATTGTTATTTAATAATTTTTACTCAGGCCAACAGGTGAGTTGTATTAATAGAAAAAAAATTTAGGTTTGTCTAAAAACTAAAAAAATCAGGTTAAGCAACTAGTTTACATATATGAATGTTAACTGCCTCTTCGGTGCTTTGGCATTAAAATAACAAAAAACAAATATTTGTATACAAATCAATTATTTACTTTAAAGTGCTCAAGCGCGTACACACACACACTAACACTTATAGGTTTGCACCAAAGTAAATCTCATAAAGTTAGGCAGGTAAGTCTTGCTCACACACTCATAGAATTCATGCGCGGCCACACATCAGCAAGTTTCACGCTCGTCGAAAAGTGTAAATATTGACACGCTCTTCGCTGTTCACTGTGACTGCGGGCCATAGAAACATCTGACGTTGATATTGGACTTGAGCGACTTGGCACTTAGCCGCTTAATGGTTGAGGAGTGGCAAGTTGCTCTTTTAGAAAGAAAAAGATAAATAAAGAAATACTTGATAATAAAAAGTAAATAAGATATCTCATGCATAGAAAGAAAGAGTCACTGAACTGCTTAGTTTTAATTCGGAGATTTCTTTCATTCATTTCTCTTGCTGAAGCCATCCAAAATATATTTCACGCAACCCAAGTGTGATTCGATGACTGCCAAGTAAAGCGTTGGGAAAGGGCAATGAGCGCATCGTTTGGGAGTAACTATCAATATAGAGTATGTTGTTGTATTTTAAGTATTGCATTTGTTGTGGGACTGGTAAATATAGATAGATATATATTATACTCATATAACTATGTGTAAGCTTGTTAACTCTACGTATAGGAGTTTTTCTCACGAAATATAAGCACGTAATCACTTGCTGTGACTTGAAGTCACGTAACGGTGCAGCGTAACAGTTACAGATTTTGACATTATTTACTGTTCGTTTTACCTTTCTGATAGTCTTGGCTACAATATTTATTTCTCACTTCCCTGTAAACTGCTATTTTTCAGGACGTGTTAATATGCATTCTAGGTATATGGTAAAGTGAGATATCAGTGAATAATTCGTTTATCATTGTTTACTACAAAAATATGCAGATTTTTGAAAACTAATTGTCTAAAACACAAAATATTTACAAAAAAATGCATAATATAGTTTTAGGCGCTTCAGACAAAAACCACTAATTTCCAACAGAATGTATAAAAATAAGTGGAAATTGTATGCAAATAGGAGATATACATATTTTTTTAAATAACCAATATAAATAAAATCACTAAGTCATCGTCCCTAGACATTGTAATTCATTTTTTTTTTTTACATTAAGCACACTGATAAAATCTAAAACCTGCTTATAATTTTAGAGACTTTGATATTTATTTCTCTTGTGACTCTAAACTCAAATTTAAATCAATAAATCGCATTGCAAACTATAAAAACTCACTTTCTCTATATTTGAGCAGCTTCCATTTCCTCAAGAAGAGTCAAGGAACAAGATATCTTGTCAATATCACTTTTTTAAATACCTTAATGATATTTATCTTTTCATGTGATAATTGCAACCGGAAAAAATGAAAACTGTAAAAGGAGTTACGTTTTGAAATCCATTACATGTTAAGAACTCATTCGGCTTGGAGACTTTCTTAGAGGTGTCTAGAAACCTATTTTTCCAAGAGTGTCACCAAACGAAAAAATTGTAATTTTTGAATCATGGAATGAGTATTAAATTAGTTTTTACATTCCTACATTAATATCTATTGAGTGAATCTAAAACATTCATATCTTAGAAAATTAGAGACTTTGAAAAATTTTTTTTTTTTTTTGTTTAAACTAAATTTACTGAGTCAATCAATAAATGATTTTAAACTATAAAAATTCACTTTTCTATATTTGAGCAGCTTGTATGTAAAAATATTACTCAACAAGAGCGGTCAACACTAACCATTCATTATATCACTTGTATTAAAAACATGAAATAAAACCCCGAATTTATTTATCTCTACACAGACTTTATTGCAACCGGTTTACAATGACATTTCATCAAATGACGCGTGTCGTCCAATCGCAATTGCATTCCTGATGCATTTTTATTTTGTACCACTGCAGCAATGCATGCACGAAGATGCTCAAAAGACCCTGAGATGTCAAACTACGGACATTAAACATCTGTTTAATGTGTAATTGTTGTTGAAATACCAAAATGGAATGCAAGCACGGCGACAGAAAATGTTGTATTTATGTGCTTACTCACATTTATACGAGATATCGAATATGATTATGCGGCAGTTTACATTTCATAGACTGATAGAAA
This sequence comes from Bactrocera neohumeralis, assembly GCF_024586455.1. Taxonomy (NCBI): domain Eukaryota; kingdom Metazoa; phylum Arthropoda; class Insecta; order Diptera; family Tephritidae; genus Bactrocera; species Bactrocera neohumeralis. The sequence continues at coordinate 77,393,854 of NC_065919.1, read as the reverse complement.
ATATTTGAGAGCCTTTGTAAAAATATATGACTTAATTTTTAAGTTTGTTTCTACTTTTTGACTGAGTCTATATTTTTTATATTAAATGATTTTAGTACTGATCTTTAATTTTCAAGTTTGTTTTGATTATATTTTAGTTGTCATTTATATGTTTTCATTTCTCTTCATCTTCTATTACCAAGCCAACATACACTAATTCGGTATCAACACTAACCATTCATTATAATCTGGTAGTCTTTACCAAAAATATTAGAAAAAAATGAAATAAAACCCCGAAGCGACAATTTTTCTTAACGACATTAGCTTAGATAAAAACTAGACCAGAGTCTGCATGTCGACGCCATTAGCCCACAGCGACAATGCTTTACGGTTCTGCGTGATTCATCATGGCCGGCTAAACTATCGCTAAGTATACTTTTATGCTGTCAAAGTGGAGCACACTCGCGCAAACGTTGACAAAATGCAATCGCCCTTTGGCAACAGAGAGTAGTCGTTGTGTGATTACTGGGAAACGGTTCATATATTTATATATGTACATAAGTCCTCTTATATGTATTTGAGTTGTGAGTGTTCTACAATGAAGTGTGCCAAAGACAAAAGGCGATAATAAATTACGCTACATTAAAATTAGCTCAAAGAAGCGAAACAACCAAAAGTTTCTAGTAAAAAAGAAACCTAGTTAGTGAGTTAGTTAGGCGAAATGTTAATGCAACTGTTTGACTTGAGGTTACAAATGCATTATGGTTCACCGACTACATGTTTGTATGTGTGTGTAAGTGCTCACATGAGCTGACTATGTTATTAGAAGCCAACAGCAGTTCCTCTGTGGCGCAAGTTATGCGCGCACTTTGCATTTATCTGCCTGCCAACTCGCTCAGCAAGTGCGCAAATGTAATTCTATCTGCCGGCGGTTAGTGGCTGCTGGTCGACTCAAGGGACACACCTACTAAAATTGCACTTCGCTGAGCTCATATTTACAATGTTGTTGCTGACATGTGCATGGCTGTAAGTAAGCACTCGCTACGTAATTAGTCAACATATCAATTCGTTAGCGAGTATTAAGTGGCAAGTGCTGTCGCAACTTGTCTGTTTGGCAGTGTTAACTTTATGCAAGATATGCTGGAAATTGTTGTTGTAGAAGGATTTTTAGAAATTGTTGTAAGGCACGTGTAATACGGAAATGTTTTATTTTGAAGTAATTAACTTATTAAAATACGCTGCTATACATACATATATATTGAGTTCAAAGATTATGCTTGAGAGGATTGCCACCTGTTAGAATATTTTGAAATTCCATAAGGAGGAGTGTTGCAAAACTTATAAAACTTAAGAGAGCTTTTATTTTGTAGTCCTGCCATCTGTTTCAAATATTTATAGAGATATAATTGATATTATTTAGGAACTACATATATTATTAATACGAATGTTAAGAGGTTCGAAGGTAGAACTGACAGAAACATAGATTTGAATACTTTAGTTTGTAAAATAGATGCTGTCACTTGTGTGAAAATTTTGTAATGAAAAAATGTATTGGTAATTGTATTAAAAATGAACTGAAATAAGAACTGAGTAAAATTAAGAAACCTAAAAACTTAAAGTATTTTTGTGGCAGAGTTGCCGACTCAGTGAAAAATTTACACAATTAAATCACACAAGAATTTCTACAAAATGGGCAAAAGACTAACGATATTTGAGCAAAGACCGCTCATTGGAAGAATTTATGTTGCCACCTGTTTGGAAAAAAATTAGTATGAATAGTCATAGCAAAATGAAGAGTTAAGGACTTAATGGGTACAATTGAAGATATTTTTTTTAGAGTGGAGTAGCCAATTAAAACTATTCAAATTATAAGACTTGAAAACACAATGAACGCTGGTCAGATTTGTAATTTTTTTTTGGGATTACTAGAAATAATATTTTTACTGTAAAAAATAATTTTTAATAAAAAAACTAAAAACTGAGGAAATTTAGAAAACTTAACGTATAAAAAATTTTTTTAGCAGAGAGAGTTGCCAACTGTAAAATAAAAAAGTAAGGAAGGCACTAAGTTCATCACCGAACATTTTATACTCTCGCATGACAAAGTGATAATCGAGATACCGTTATTAGCAACTTTTTTCAAGAGTATAAAAATGTTTTATTGAATTATCATGAAAATGTTTGAGAGATTTACCGAAGGTTTCGGTGAAAAAAATAGGTTTATGTTCAGGTTAGGCAATTCGAAAACGTGTTCGATATCAGGGAACCGATGAAAAGTCTATAGTCCGATCTCGACAATTTTTCCAAGAAAATTAAACACGAAGGAACGAAATACCTGGATTTGTGTAAAGTTTTATTCCGCTATTATCATTGGTTCCTAATGTATATATTTTTTGGTACAGAGAAGGACTCAGGAAAATGGAATTCAAACTGGTCGTTATATTGGAAGAAGGCGTTAGTTCAGTGAACTTTTAGATTTTAGAACGATCCATATACTTACATGTCATCATCCGATTTCTTTCATTTTTGAACTGTAAATATTATATACCTGAATTTCATTGAAGTTTCAAGTAGTTCCTGAGATATGGTTTTTGGTAAATACTTCTCTTGAAAACTTAGTGGGCGACGCCACGCCCATTTAAATCTAACAAAAATAGCCTGGGTGCAGATTCCTTCTGCCATTTCTTCCGTAAAATTTAGTGTTTCTGACGTTTTTTGTTAGTCGGTTAACGCACTTTTTGTGATTTTCAAATTTTCTTACCTTTTATGGGAGGTGGGGGCCGATTTTGTTATTATCCGATTTATTCCATTTTTCCTAAACTTTAAACGTTTTTTCAAAACGACTGAGAGTTTTTACTCGAACATACTATAGAGTTTCGAGGACCGGACTATAAAAAACTTTTATAGGGGTCTTCTTTATACCCACTTTCCAAAAAAATTACTTCCAAATATGCCCCTCCCCTTTTAAATTTTAGGACTTAAAACAAACCGTTTTGAAAAATTCTTTAAATAGTCAGCTTAAAAAGTGTTCCTTTATAGGTTTTCAGTTTCGCCATTTTATGAAAACATTTTTTCCACTTTTCCGTAGTTCCCATTGCGGCATTATTCTTAATAATCTTTTTTTGGTTTCACAGATAACTAGGATTGAAATCTAGGTATTCGTCACGTGAAATTTTTAGTATATATAACCCTATATCTGACTCTCATAATTTTTGAAATTTTTTACTAAAATTAACAAATAACTAAAAATAATAACTAATAAAAAAGGATGGATAGTAAAAATATGAATTGCCTTTTTTTACGACACTTTAAAAATTAGCTGAAATTCATGCTTCTAGACCAGAATACCCCCTTAAACTTTTCCCAAATCAAATTCATGGAATATTTCGAGATTTGAGTTTGTCGAGTATTTTCAGAAGAATTGACACCTGCTTACCTTTTTAATAAAAAATATAAGTAAATATTAAAGTTTTAAAGGTGCTAAAAGGGGTCGAAATTTAATGTCCGAAAATGTTAATATTTTTATATTTTCCTAGTTTATAAGCTTTGGTAATTACTTTTACGTTGATACTTAATCCGTACATACATACGTGTATACAATGCTTGCTTACTATTAAAGGTAACGTGAATTCATTCTCACAGCTGAGCAACTAATAACAGTAATTGAAATAGTATGAACTAAAATATACAAATGAGGGTACGAACAATGCGCTTGTAATATCCATAAAAAGTGGGTATTTAATAGCTACATACTTGAGTAAGTAGTTATATTGAACGCACAAATGAGGTGTACTAGCTTTAATGTTCTTATGTATATATGTATATGTATACAAATAATTATCAATTTTCTATAAAATTATAGATGATCGCATATAATTATATACACACATAAATATAAATACTACTTATAAAGTAGTTTTTATATGACCATATGTATAGTATGTGCCTTATTAATATTGTCGTAGCTAACAACGTTGTCTGGCACACGAATGAGCTTTATTTATATGCAAATATGTAAGTGAGCCGCATATTGTTATTCATTGCAGCAACACTAGCCAGACATTTTAACAGTTTTTTTTATAATTTTTTGTTGTTGTTTTATTTCGTCTTTTGTGTTAAACCTTTGTCGCAGTTTACACAGTTTATCACAGTTGAATGCCGCCGTTTCGGTTGCATTTTAATTGACAAACATATCTTTTTTACAGCAGGCGCTTGTCGATTATGACATAAAGAGGCGGCGACAATAAAAATACGAAAAAAAAACAGAAAAAAATTTAAAAGTTTCAAAAAAGTGGGGGAAAAGTATGAAGCAAAAAAATTATTTCACTGAAAACACCAACCAAGCCACACTCCCCGCCACAGTTAAATGATGCTTGCGCCGTGTATTGTGCAGTCACGTACTAGCATATGCTTGCCCGTTTGTTTGGGTGTGTACGTATAAGAGCCACTTGGCTGTTGTGCTTCACCAAACAATTACGACTTGCAATGGCTTTGCATATGAGTATTTTCTATTTGTGTGTGTGCATGTAGTATATATTTAATATATATTATTGAAGTTGTCGCCGAATTGGCAGCTTAATTGTCAAGTATTTTGTGGCAGTGTATGAGTGTTGAGCTGCGTTTGTGTTTAGCTTTTGTTACGAACGCGCACTGAGCGGTTTTTATATTTCAATCAGCATAAAAAAGCGATTTTTTTGTTATTTTAAATTTTCTTTATACTTTTTATAGTTAAAATGCCATTAAAAATTATTCGCTGCAAATTTGCATTACAAATTGCACATTTTCTCAGCCATTGAGAAACGTTTTACTGATAAGTCGTGCTTACTAAAAATTGCTATTTTTTAGTGTTGTGTAAAAGTTTTAAATGCTTTTGCTTCTTCTTCTTATTTATTGGCATAGCTTTACTTGCTTAGTGATCGTAAATTTGTATCGATAATTCGCTGTAGTCCTACACTCCCATTTCTGTTAGTTTACTTTTTGACTTCATATTCCTTCATATTAGTTTCTAGCTCATAAAAAATAATACTTATAGTCAGAAAATGGGCGTGGTTTATACACAAACTTTTCATGGCTGGTTTAGAATACTTTTTCTGTGGTGTGAACTTAAATTCTCTAACATTTCATTTAGCAAGCAAGAAATAAATGGTGTGGGCGTAAAAAATGCAGTTATATTCGTACCAACTGAGGCTAAGGCACTACTACTAGTACGTTGCTCCTAACTTTATCTGCAACATGCCATCTGCTAACTCAACTTTTGAAGTCTCACAACTACAGCTTACTAACAGCTTCCTGCCGCATTCCACTCGCCTAACAACTGCTTCATACACAGTTCGAGTCTGTTAGCAGCTAAACATATAGTAAATGAATATACACATAGTCGTATATATTTTTACCGTTTGTTTCGCTTTTTCCAATAAGTTCATAACCTTTTGCTTTACGAGTTTTTCATAGCATCCTCATTCCGAATAAAAAAAAGTTTATTTTAGTTTATTTTCGTGCCATGCTTCCTTTGAGTTGCTTTTTTGTTGGCCACGTATTTGTTTTGCCTTTGGCTCTTGGTGTGGCGCATCTGCCGTTAGGCGCATAACAATATCTGCACAATGCCTGTTTAGTTGGGCAACTCTCACTTCGCGCAGTGAAAAAACTGCCAAAAATTAGAAATAAGAGAATGTGAAGTAAATGCATGAATGGGAGACTGCTCCTCTGAAGCGCAAATAAATAAATATCAAAATTTATGAGCAGTCATTATGAGCAATAAGGAAGATGTGCTTGCATGCAAGGGATTACACAAAAATATGAAAACAAAAAATTAAATAAAAGAAAAAAACAAAAAAAATTATTAAAATATAAAAAAGTAAGGTAAAAAAATTTAAATAAAAAAATAATAAACAAAATTATAAAAGAAAAAGGAAAATATATAAAACTTCCCTTGCGCATTAAAACGCAATAAATCGTTGACGTAAAAAATCTCTTGCCATAACTTACTACAGACCTCAGTGTATTAAAAACAAATGAAAAAATATGCGTGTAAAAATTTTGTCGAAAAGATTCCCTCCCAGTCGTCGCCGCGCCTTTTTTACATGCTACCATTTTTCATGCGGTTTTCGCATTGTTTTTGCACAATTATATTTTTGAGGTATTCCCATTGTTGTTATTGTTTTTGCACGTGTCTAGTCCATACGTCTGACTTCTGTCGGCATTTCAGCATTAGAAGTGATGCCTGATTGTTGTTGTTTTTGTGTGGGTAATAAAATAAAAGTCTGCCTGCACCAACAATCCGATAGGAGCAACAACAACAAAAACTACATGCCGAATATTTGAAAAGTTCGATTGAATGAGCATCATTTATAAACCGTTCACTTCATTGATGTGTTGTTTTTGGTTTTGCAACCGTCCGATTTTCCGAAGATAGGGCGCCTTGGTGAATTTAATTGTAGGTAGTATTTAGTAAGGATTTTTTTGGAAGCAGTACCTCACAAATGTTTTCACAAAAGAAAATTTTGGAAAAATACATCAAATATAATATGGACATTAGGGTAGTCGTTAAAAGTAGGAAGTAAATCTTAGATGAGTCATGCATCTATCATTTGAACTGTTGCGCTGATTAAAGCTTCTTGAGGCGAAACTAACTAACAAAAATTTCAAATTCACGCCTAAGATACGCATATAAATGTATTTATCTATGTGTCTACCTGAGTGTGCGTAAAAGATGTGTAATTAACTGTGGAATTTACGAACATTAAAATTGTGCGGCTATTTGAGATTGTATCATGTTAACAAGACAATTAAAAATTAAGAAAAAATACTCAGCAACGCATAGACAAGCATAAAAAGTAAATGAAAAATATAAACACGCTTTTGTAGTAAAGAAAAGTTGCGTGCTATTTTTTTGAAAATTTCGGACATCACTCCATTGGCAATGAAAAGTAACCGCACAAATATTTGAAAGAGAATTAAAAATGTTGATATATGTATAAAAAAAATTAAATAAAAAGAAAAAACGTCAGCTCTCATATTAGGTATTCCTTAAAGGAACTAGATTTTGATCAGTAAACTTGTACAGCAGCTATAAGCTATAGTCATCCGATCTGTCATTTTTTTACCGAGATTACTTCGTTGACTTGGACAATAGCCCATATCAAATTTCTTGGAGTTAACAATGAAAAATGAAAAAGCTTTTCATACAAGAACTTGATTCCGATCATTCACTTTGTATGTTAGCTATATGCTAAAATAATCCGATGTCTGCGGTTCCAACAAATAAACAGTGTCATGAAAGGAAAAGGTCGTGTGACGATGTTAGATCGATATCTTAAAAACTTAGGAGTTCGAGTATACATCGAGCACATATAAAAAGATGACACTATTTTTCCATACATTGTAATATATATAGGGATAATAAAATATTAAGTCGGTAGTGGCAGCCGAAACCAATCTGTAGCTCAAAGCTCAAAAGAATAGTATGAAGATGTATGACTAAACGCTGATTGATGGAAAGCATTTATCATGTCAGTTAATTGCTAAAACAACAAAAAATAAGAAGGAAAAAGAAAAAATATGATGAAGTAATAGCAATAAAAAATAGAAAGAAAGAAAATACTATTCGCAACGGTGGCTTTTACAAAATAAAGAAAGAAGCATTTTAAGCCCTCAATAAATAAGCTTAAGGCAGCAGAATAAAAATAAATTATATAAAAAGCAAAAGAAAAAAGAATAAAGTGAAAAACCTGCTACATAAAAAAATTTATAGAAAAACAAGAAAAAACGTTAACTGCGGCTGCACCGAAGCTAAATACCCTTCACAGGTACTTTTTTTTTAGTAACTATGTGTTCAGTTTGCATGGCAGCTTTATGCTATAGTTAACCGATCTGAATAATTTTTTCGGAGATTATATTATTACCTTAAGCAGTAATCCATGACAAATTTCGGGAAGAAACCACGTCAAATGCAAAAGTTTTCCATACAAGAACTTGATTCAGATCATTCAGTTTATATGGCAGCTATATGCTATAGTTAACCGATCTGAACAATTTCTTCGGAGATTACATTGTTACCTTAGAAAATAATCTATACCAAATTTGGTGAAGATACATTGTCAAATGTGAAAGTTTTCCATACAGGAACTTGATTCCGATCGTTCAGTTTATATGGCAGCTATATGTTAAAGTAGTCCGATATCGGCAGTTCTGACAAATGAGCAGCTTCTTGAAGAGAAAATGACGTTTACAAAATTTCAAAACGATATCTTAAAAACTGAGTGATTAGATCGTATACATATGTATATACAGACGGACAGACAGACAGACAGACGGGCATGGCTAAATCGACTCAGCTCAACATGCTGATCATTTATATATATATTTATATATATTCTCCGACGCTTCCTTCTGGGTGTTACAAATTTCGTGGCAAACTTAATATACCCTGTTCAGGGTATAATTTCAAAATAGATTAAAAAATAAAAATTACAAAAAACAAAAATAAGCTGCGGAAATGCCGCATCAGTGTGCACAATTCTGGAAATCGGTCGATATTCGATTATGTAAGCTACATAAACGGCGAATAACTCAGTCGTTGCTTATAGAAGTGCTTATGTAAGTAAGAACGAAAGAAAAAAGTCGATATATAATACGAAGTAACTGAGGAAATAATGCCGGCGTAGAAGAAAATCAAAAATCGAACAATCAGCAGCACAAACTGCTGACCAATTGCCGAAATGTTTTAATTTTTAATGTAGTTGTTTTTGTTTTCTTTTGGGAATTATGTGGCAATTTAAGTAGCGAAAATTGGTCAGTGGCTCTTGGCAGCCAACAAAAGCAATAACAGGCAGCAGTAAGTTAACACGCAAGCACAAGCCAAGTGAATGAACTCACGGCGCAGCGAATTTTTTTCTATTTAAAAGCTGATTAGTTGCAATTTGAGCTTGGAAAAATGAAAAATGATGAACGTGCAAGTTGGTATTGCAAATATGATTGGTAATGCTTAAGTATTAATTAAAAAAAATGGAAAATTATAAGGAGAATATAAAAAATGCATAAAAAATATATTAAAATGTGTAGATAAGATATAAAAAAGTAAAGGCAGCGAGAGGAAGTATTAACTGAAATGCGAAGCGGAGGCAGTAATGATTGAATTTTTTTCTATTTTTAGTTTTTGTAAAATATATTTTATATAAATAAGGCACTTCAATTAATGCCAGACATGATAGGGTGGAAGGTCTTAATTAATCTTCAGCCTGAGGGAAGAAAGGAATAATAACTCATAGTTTTCATCTTTTTCTAGCTAAAGCCGTGAAACTAGTTGAAAACCACATACACCAGCAGACATATGGGAGCTCTGCCTAAAGCAGCATAAAATTTAATTAAGCCTAAACATGAATCCAGCAGCGCTACAGACATGTATGTATGTGTATGCCTAAACCTAACTACTATTTTCCCATAAATACTATTAAAAGACAAACCCAATAATTTGTTGCTGAAGAAGCTCTAAGTGAAAGCAGCGCCAGAACTCAGTTGTGATGCTGATGAAATCGGAGAGAGGCGGCGCCAGCGCAGCCGCAAAAACAGTACATATCTAGTAGCAGCATCAGCGTTAATACTTGTATGTACATTTGTTTATTTGGTTTTCTTTTTTTTTACCCGCTAAGAGTATTATCTGACCCATTTTGGCTTTGTGCGCTGACACGTACTTCTTGTATATGAATTGCTTATAATTTGAATAATTGTTGCTGCTTCTTACTGTGCTGCTTGTTCGTACACATGTTCATAAGTAAATATGCAAGTGTACATAGGTATGTGAGCGTACTTAAGATTGTAGCCATAATAGGCGGTGAAAACCATTAAACAGCAATTTGGGCGAAAATGTGCTAATTTACGGTTTTTTTTTATTTTCTTCTTAACATATTTTAATTTTTTTGTGGAAATAATTAAGTGCGGAATGTAGGTTACGAGAAGTAAAATAACAAGTGATTAAAATGCAAAGTACAAAAAAATTTACTGATTTGACCCAAATAGTTATATATGTACATGTGTAAATTAGGGTGTCCGTTCTTTCCGAAGTTATTTTTTTTTGCAAGCGAGTAAAGTAAAAAGTAAATATAATTGTTAATATTGACCGAAAAATGCTTGCGTTATTGTGAAAAGTGTGGTATGCTTGAGATACGCAAAACTGTGGCAGAAAGCAGTGGACAGCATGAACAGTTGGTGTTTTTAGCGGCATAGTTTTAGGCGCGGTCGGTGTCTCGGCTATAACAGCGTAAGCGAAATGAACTTTCTGAATATGTGATGGTTATTTTTGAGAAACGAAAATTAGTTGGTGAAATTTTAGCTTGAATGAAAAAACGAAATTTCCTATGTAAAATGTATGGGAAACTAAAATAAAAATAGCGACCCCTTAGAGTTAAGCTACAGCGCCTGGCTTGAGGAAGGATTTTTTGTTTGTCAATCACTAACATTTGAGGGGGTAAGAGTTGAAAAAAAAAACTTCAAAAAATTTTTTTGAAGCACCCTAATGTATATATACTACAAGAAGTTTGTGATAAAAAAAATAATTTATTATTATTAAATTATGGAATTAAGAATAGCAAATATAATCAGAATTAAAAATTAACTTTTATTTAAGAATTTTGATTAAGACACTTCGCAACTGTAAAAAGTATATACTCTTAAATATTATATATAACTCAACATCATCGTTACATCGCATTAATTATTAAATTGAAAAGGTGAAAGAGACCTTGGCATGAAATTAATATCAGTTTCGGAAATAGTTTCGGTTTTGGTTTCCTAAATACAAGAGTACTGCAACACATCACAATACAGCGCACTTCTGCGTCAGAACAACATGCACAACATCAGACAACACCTCAGAAGATATAAAGGTTAGTCCTCACACCAAACAGGCATCACTAGATTACTCAGCAATCCTGCGCGCTACCATAAAGTTAACCATTTTTCAATACGACGGCAGTCAAGCCTAATTCATCAACATTTCTTTGACACCACAACTGCAATTAATTCAGTGTCTTCCTTGTTAAATTTTCAAGAATTTTCAAAGTATTCGATAAAGAAGCCTATGAAGATGGTATGGTTTATTTTAACTACCAAGGTACTTTTTTTGTAATCGACTTGAAATACCATATCTAGCGGTTAAGTGACATTTTTCTCATTTCAATACTATTAAATTTTAATGGCTTTTATAGACTTTAATTTTTATTTAATGTTGCCTTAAATCATGTATATTTTAAGGAAGGAATTTTCTGTATTCACACACTCAGTGTATAGGCATTATGTAACATCTCATCACTTGCAATGTCTTGTCACTGCGATCCGTGTAAGTCATTAAACGAGCCCCAACGGACACCGAACTCATTAAATACCTATTACATTGGACTTTTTTGGTAAAAAAAGGTCTATAACAACAGACGGTTGTCAATAAAACATAATTTACAGACAGACATTTTATTTATTCTACATTTTATTACAGTCGTAAAAATTATCTCGATCTTACCAGCTTCGAAAGCAACAGCAAGTAACAACTTCGAGTAAGAAAAAATGGAAATTAAATAGTAACAAATAAAAAATTTAAGCGCCTGCAAATTAAATATGTAAAAATACGTAATTAAACGCGGGTACTTCCCTAATATTTTTTTTTATTTTATAGATTAGCAGCGCATTCGAAGTGTTCATCAATGAGAGGAAATACTTGCCTTCGTAGGAATATGCAAATAATGTACCTCTCCTAACTGCAAATGAGCTGCAGCGACTACTGGGAACGGAGTCAACTCCGTCGCCGCGTTTGTGTTTTTTTGAACCTTTGCATAAAGTGGCATTAAACCGCATTTGACCCCAATTCGGCGCGCAACGGGTATGCAAATGCATTCCTGGCAGCGAACGGCAGCTGAATTGCAAGCGCTGCCGCCAATTGACTAGGCGACCATTAAACAGTTGGATTCATTTAACAGCACACACACACATGCACTTTAGTTTTACCCACATATACAATAAATTTATGTGCAACGGCCACAAGTGGTACCTGCTACTGCCACATGCCGCTGCGGCGCCCATTCGCTGAAATTGTCCAAAGCAAGCGCCCAGGCAAGAACCTGCGCGAATCGCAGAAATTTTATAAAATTTATAACAAAGCATGTAAACTCAACACATGAACACTTTCAGAGTGGTATTACCAAAATCGGTAAAATGCCACATATACACACATAAATATTTGTATATATATGCGCGCGACCTAATTTGAAGTTGCAACTTGCAGCGAATAAAATATATGACACAGCCACCAAGCGGTTCTCGCAAAAAGACTTGTAAAAATGCGCAGCCACGAAGTGACGCCATGGCCCAGCGCCGTGCGCAGCGTGCTCACCTGTCACTCGCTACGCTCGCTGGCGGTTCTCCTTGCAGCCATTTTCCTTCGCCGACATTTTTTCTATGCCAATTTTGTTTAGCTTGCCTTTTGTGGTCACAAAACGATGAAATATTTTAAGGTCAATTAAAAATGGTTGGAAATGTTGCGTCCGAACGGCACACAGACAAAGCAAGCCGGAGGCGAGTTTAAAAAGAGCAACAAAAGCAAATGTTAAGTTCACTGCATGCACAATTGAATCAAAGCACAGTAATTCGTGGTTTTTTGTAGCAACAACGATGTATAGAAGAAGCAGTAAGTGCACCATTCGGTTTCTTAAATAATGGAGGCAGGGTGCATTGACAGTTCGAGCGCAGCTAACGTTATAAATAACGCTATTATGAATAGAAAATCGGAATATGTTTAAAAAAATACTGAAATAATATTTATTGCATATTTAACACGTACCAACAAAAAATATTTTAGTTGAACATTGGTGTGGTATTTGTTTTTTTATTTTTCACTTTTTTAGCTAATTTGGCTTGGTTCAAAACTGTTGATGAAAGTCAACAAAAATTACTAAATATTTTGAAATAACATTATATACCTTAGGTCCTTATTTATGGAAGTAGTTATAATCACTTTTTTATAACTTCAACCCATAAATGGAACACAAAATGTGTGCTGGGATATATATTTGTATTCAAATGTACTATATTTAGAATTGGGGTTAATTGATAATATAAGTTCCGGAATCAAGGTCTAGGTATGCCGTAAAAATACTTGTACTTGCTATATAAAAATACATATAAATTATTTAAATTCTCCATATGTTACAGCTAAGGAAAGAATATTTAGTGGAGCAGCTTTAGTTGACATAAGTTTCTGATAGATTTTCCAATTTTTTGCCTAATGTTTAGATATATTCTCTTTTACAATTTTTTCGTAATTAAACTTCTGGATTTTTTGAGATTATCCAAAACAAAATAGACCGATAAGTCACAAATGAGTACAACAGGTGCACAGGTCTTGGCTTAAATAACTGCAGCTTACACTTATTACTGTGCTTAAATCTAGAGAACACTTCTTGTTTGTTTAAGTTTTCATAAAACTAAGAAATTGCCTACATTTAGGATGATATTGATATATGTACATATATGAGATGATATATATTTGAGTAATATCGATGTAATATTAAGTAATCTGGGAAAAGGGAAAGATTGCATGATTTCTTTTTCGATATTTTACTGAAAAAGAGCGGAAAAATAAAAAAAATTGTAAATTCAAAGGAAAATAAAGATTCTTAAAAAATATCCAAGCTGGCATAAAACGCTGTCTTAGTTACTTAACGTCACGCAGCTTTTAAAAAATTGAATTTAAATATCTTATTATTCAGCACAACAATAGTGTACATGTAAAAAATCCACTTTTTCACAAAATTGCAAATTTGATTTATTTCTTCACATTTCATTATTGACAACGTGGGTGTAAACAACAGTTACGTAATGTAAACCAGTGGCAGAATGCTTTATTTAGAACAAAAAAAAGCCGGAACATTCATTGTTAGCAGAAAAATATTTAAAAAGTCAAAACTAAACCTTTTTCTGTTAGACAATATATAACAAAAACTACAATAACATTTGTGCTAACTTTCACACAAATCTGATGTGATATTAATATTTATTTTACAGTAAGCCAATTAACAGTTTAGCAAGCAGAATATAATCAATGAAGCTTTTATTATGCAGCCGGCATACAAAACAATAGAAAATTTTATGAAGAAAGCAGTAACCGTGAAAACACAACAATAAAACTAGCGCTTGCTAGCATAGACTCTAATGACAGCCAATAAAATGTAGTAAATATTAACAATAAAATGAAAGCAAACAAATAAACACTCGCAATCATTCTGCGTAATTATATTTGTAATTTACTAATTACGTCAATGAAATATGTCTGTTTGTATGTGAGTGAATGTTTGTTAGTTTTTAATCGAGATCAACGATTAGACGGACGCCAAGCGGACTAGGAAAAGGTGAATAAACAATGTATAGGCGCTGAGCATAAAAAATATTCACATACAAACATACTTTTAGGCGTTCCAGCACTGAGTGCGGTTGTATGCAAGCAGTCGGCCGAAGCGCCGGTATATGTTTGCCGGCAGCGGTGAACTGTTTCAGCTTTTCCCACAATTAAGCGGTTTCCACGTTTTTCCACAATTCAGCGAGTTGCCATTGCTTTGTCAAAGTATTTATTCTTATTGCCGCAGTTAATGAGGAGCAATGTTTAGGAGACTTTAACTAATTAGAATAGAAGTTGGAAAGAATTGCCTCATGTGAATAAAGAGTTTGATATTTAGCTTTAGTTTTTGACATATTTTGTTGTTGTTGCACAATTAAAAATCGTTCAGCTTCGGGTATATAATTATTTTAGAGTGATACATACTTATTTCTTGGGACTATATAGTGATTTGAGAAATGACCCTAAGTGAACTACTTTATAATTAAGCACGCTCAGAGTTTTTCTTCAAAGGGGGTTGCCATTACTTAGAAACAAAATTTTACTTGAAACTTAGATATAATATGATTTAAATATTTTTATTGATGTTGCCATTTCTGAATTTTATTCGAAGTAATTTTAAATAAATTTTTTTAAATAAATTTTATATTATAAAATGAGTTCATTTGATCCAACCTTGACCCAAGTATAAATATGTTTTTAAGAGTCTTAACAGGGTTGCCATATATTGGCATTTTAATATATGAAAATTTTTTTTAATAATTATATTTTGCAATATCTGTACATTCAGAAAGTTTTGTTGGAAAAATTTTCAAAAACTTACATAATTTGAGTTTAGCTGTATTATAATAGTTAGGTCTACTATAAAACTTTTTCGCACTTAATTATTGTTTTTCAAACCATAATATTCCATTTAGTACACTTCAAAGCTTTTTTTCTAATTTTTATACACTTTATTGCATTTATTTCTTTCGTTAGCATTAAATGTGTTTCTAAGATTTTAGTATATTAAGTATGAAAATACGTTAATCAATCTTACAAGCTTCTCTATCGAAACAATGAAGCAATTAGACAGGTTGGGCGCAGCTACTTGCCTAATTGGAAAATATTGATTGGCGCGCTCTGTGCAAGCTTAATTACAACATTTATTTTTTTTAAAAATTCTACAAAATATGAACAGCGCCTGCAAAGAATCAGTATTTAATTCCATACTTATATGTAGTAAAATATACATTTTATTAACTGTTTTGCCGTTTACTGACAGACGAAGCGGAGGAAAGCATACACGAGCAGCTGCTGAAAACAGCAAAATGCCAGCTGTTCGCTCATAAATTAATAAAAAAGCAACCTTTACTAAGCAGTAAAGATAAAATTAATATAATTTGTAAAAATATATGTTCTTCTCCCTTGGAATGGGTATAATTTATGCGATACGTTGGGATGAGTCACGCGAAAGTGGTGAGAATTTAAAAGACTTAAGACACGAACTTGTGCTGTTTGAGTTGGAGAAATAAAGATGTTAACCTGAAGATGTTCCTGTGAAGTGATTTGGATGAGTTCACAAGAAAGGGAAATAGTTAAAGAGACGTGAGAAAATGGGTTTCCATACCATTTTGTATAATCTTACATACATAAAGGAAGTCGATTCAAAAATCCTTTCAGCTTGTGTTGCTCAATATGACTAACCAAGTCAAATTTAAGTTTAATATGTTGAACAAATTTTTACGGTTTAATATTTTTACAGTTCATTATAGAAATTATTTTAATTATCAATTTTTTTTTTATGTTAGTGTTTTGTTTTTATACAAATACCGTCAATCTTTATATGAATTAAATTTTCGAAAATAAGCAGTAGAGATAACCATCTTCTTCTAAAAAGTCTGGTTGGAAAAAAATCAAATTTTTATTTTGAAAAGATGACAGCATGAAGCAACTGAAAGCACTTAATGTGTGGCTCAAAAAAATGAGAAAAATAAAATATCTAGAAACGGAGAAACTGTTGCACAAAGGTGCGTTCAACAAGTCCCTTTTTAAGTGCACACACAATAACACTTTCACGTACGCTTATATATGAAAGAGATCGGCAGTAATGATACACAATGAATTTTAAGTGGCCTCGTATTATATATAATGACGGTGTGACCGCCTAACCAGCTACCAGGCTGCACTTGAACGTGAAAAGCAATCATCTCGAAAGCTGAAAGTGAGTGAAGAAGCAAATGAGAACAAACCCAAAAGAAAGGCAAATAGAAAAAGTAAAATAAATAAAAAATGAAAATTTCACTTTTGAATGATTTCATGGAATTGTATAAGTTCTGTTGTCAGTTATATTTACCGCCGCCGACGCCACCGATGTTGCTAATTGTTCTTTATTATAGCTTACAAATGGTTGGCGGTGGAGCGTTAAAGCTAAAAAAAGCTGTGAAAATCTGGAAAAAATGGATATCAGATATAACTTAAAAATTTTGAGAATTATTTCTTGTATTTTTATGCCCCATATTTTTGATTTGTCTTAAAAACTCGTATCAGGTTTATACTCCTTTCTGGAAAACATATGTGCTTCGTAGTCAGCTCAGTTAACCAACCAACTTCTACACTAACCATCTCTAAATAGAAAGATTAGCGTCTTCAAAATGGTCTTACTTGCAGTTAAAATAGCCTTAAGTGTCAAAGTAGGCACCATTGTTACAAATCAAATATCTAAGAATATTTTGTGGGCGAAACCATAGCTAAGTGGCGCAATTTAACGCCTAATAGAGACTATTTAAAGCATTTAACGATTGAGAAGGCGCCATGGTACAAATTTAAATTAATTTTGAATAAAATATATAACAAGATATAAAATAACAACAAAAAAAAACAGAGTAGAAAAATACAAAAAATACACAAAACTCAAAAAAGTCAATTATTGCTCATCTTCGCACAGCTTGCGCACGTAAGCACTTGACGCAGCAGCCACTTGTGAAGCAGCTTGCTTGTGGCGCAGAAAACAAGTTTGTAAATATAATTTAAACACTTAACGCTAATGTTATACAACAACAATAACTAATTTGCGTTTTTGTTAAATTTTCTCAATTTAAATAAATTTGTTACCAGATAAAATATTGCATATACGAAATTTTGAAGGCCAATATAAGTCATCATTAAAAAATATATAAAAAAGCCAAACGAAAGAAAATAAAAACAGAAAAAAATGTAAAATTACCATTTTGTGATATCTATTTGTCAATCTGGCTACTTAAGGTGATTTTCGAATTAAGAAAAATCAATGAAAATCAAAAAAAAGTTTAAATCAAAGTCAAAACACCATCAAGATATGCAAAATTCGCAATAACGCGATTTGGATGACCACTTTTGGCAAACCCTCTGGCGATAGCATTGACTGAGTGTAGGAAATAAGCGGCACAGTTGTGACTTGATGCGCGTGCTCTTTTGACGGCATTCAATTTTGTGACATTGTTTTTCAGTTCCTTGCTCGCTACTTCAGTTTCGCGCTCATCTTTATTGAATTTATAATTATTTTGTTTTTGTTTTATTTTGTGGTGTTAATTAACTTTGGTCTTGTTTGCGAATTATGGAATTAATGATTTTGTCATCAGCTGATGGTCAGCTGAGCGGTTTTATAGTAATTGAATCCTACACGCTTCTCTTTGAGTAAAATCTTGACACTGTTTTCCTAAATTGTTTCCTATTAAATGCAATAATTTATAAACTCAAAAATTAGTATATAAGCTTTAGGTGCGCGACTTTGCTAGACTGCTAATATTGACATCCTTTGTTGCCTACATTTAGGATGCTCCTATTTATATACTATTAGTTTCTAGTTTAAAGAAAACAAACTAATAATTGCGTTATTCATATATAATTCTCAAATGTTTCGGGACCCCGAAACTGTCAATTCAAAATCTTGAAATTCTTAAATTACAGAAATTGAATACAAAACAAAAAAAAAACAAATTTAAAATTATTATATAAATAATGATGCCTTTGAATGATATTTAAAGTTCTCATTACTTGCTACTTCCTGAAAAAAATAGGCTTAAACTTTTGCTAAGCTGTCATTTTTTAATGCCGAATTACGATGTTCACACTGGACTCGAAATGAGTGGCTGAATTGATGATTATTATTATTGGCGCTAAAAGCGCGTAGTTTTATTCGTCGCATCGGGTCATGCTATACCTTTTTGAAAAGCTCATTTCACGCGCTAACACGTGTTTGATTGATCGTTTCTTTTAAGTCGTTCGTGAGTTATAGCGTCGTAAACATGGAGCAAAATAAAGAGAAAATACGGCATATTTTACAGTACTACTACGATAAAGGCAAAAATGCATCTCAAGCCGCCAATAAAATTTGTGCAGTTTATGGACCCGATACAGTTTCCATTTCCACCGCACAACGATGGTTTCTGGTGTAGAGGTGGTCGAAGATGCGCCACGCTCCGGAACGCCTGTCGTCGAAAATTGCGATAAAATCGCTGAATTGGTTGAAAGAGACCGGCATAGTAGCAGCCGTAGCATCGGTCAAGAGCTGGGCATGAGTCATCAAAAATTGATTTCAATTTCAATAAAAAAAAATCAATAAAAATACCGCAAGACTTGTTTGACAACCCATTATGTATAATCCCGAAAATTTTCAGGATCCCGAAACTGTAACTCAAATGTTAAAGTATTTTAATGTAATATAATTAAATCATTATAGTTTATTATTATAATAAAATTCATATATAATCCCGAAAATTTTCGGGATCTTGAAACTGTCACTTTAAAATTATTGGATACATATGTATGTATCAATACTATTAATATTGATACCGAAAATGTTGAGGATTAGAAAACTGTTCCGAAGTACAGAATTTTTGAGATTATCATGAATGCATTAGTTTTTTAATATAATTTTTTCTTAATTATATTAACTCAATAAACTTGAAAAAAGTTCTTGTTTTTTAAACAGACCTCACAGCAGTAACTTTATACGAAATATTTTCGTTGTTAAATTTCATAAATAATAAAAACTCGTCTTTACTCTTATTCGTTTTGTAACGTCATGTATAGATCATATTTACGTAACCTAGCAGCAAAACGAGTACTAAATAATTGATGTGGGTGCTTTCTTAAAAGCGCTGAGCATCCTAATTTGCATATTCTTCGCTCACTGTTCACTAAAAACAGGAAATGATGGAAGCCATAAAAGCTGCGAAAATCTAAATAAATATTCCTACACATGTTTTTGTTTACACATACAAGTATACATATACGCTTTTGCAAATTTATTTCTACCGACAAAGTTTTAACAGTGGATAACATGCGAATATATTCATATATTCCAATATTATTGGCAATATTAAATTTGAATATCTACTCACCAGTCAAGAAATATATAATTGTAGTTGTAGCAGACTTAATTCATTTAATCCAAGTCGCATGTGCTGTTGCAGTCGGTTGGTTTGTTGTTTTTAGCACACTTGAACACTTTGAGAAACACTATTTTCTTTATCTTATTTATTTATAATATTTACTTATGCCATTGCATCCACATTTGTATGAAGGTATATTTATACAAGAGACATTCGCGTCGGTTGACAGCAGAGATGATAATTATTTTACGAGATTTGAATATTTATTTTGATTAAACTTCACAACCGAACACTTCATTTATTTATGTATTTTATATATATTTATTTTTTATATATTATTATATATATATATATATATATATTTTTATATATATTTTATTTTTATTTATATTTATTTATATTTAATTTATTGCCATTATGTAGAAGACAAGTGGCTGCACTGAAAGAAATATAAAATATTTATAAATAAGGGAAAATAAAGTAAGCTTAGAGTAAGTAAATAGAAAATAAATCAAAAGCTCTATGGCATGAAAATGGTCTAAATGTCTAGGCAAACACACGCACATGCAACAGACTGTTGCATTTTAATTCACATTAGAAGCTGTAATTCCATTAGAACTCTCACCAAAAGCCACTCATGTTCTTCACAATCTCTTCTTTATCATTTTTCGTTTGAGTCATATTTATTCAACATTCTATATCAACATGCATATATGTAAATAGAAATGTTAATTCTTTGTTAATACATTTGTCACACACAGCAGGTCTTTTATATACACATTAATTATTTGAATACCTGTAAGTCTTTCTATGCATATATACAGACATACAGTCACACATATTTTGTAAGATAGGTAATAAAATAGACGACACTAAACAGTTTGGCGCCTGTTGCATGATAAAAGGTGCTCAAGAATTTCAGTTGTCATAGCAGGAAAGGGTTCATAATGGAATTTTGAGATATGATTCGTCTCAATTCTTCTTTTTTTGTTGTGATTTGAGTGTTTTTGAATGTAGCGTTAGGAATTATTAATGGTGACAATAAGAACACCTATTTCGGGAGCGTAATTTCCATTTTTTTTCTATTCAAGTCAATAATTGATGAAAATTGACAGATTTGAGAATATTCGATGTGCTTATAGTGTTTCTTATCTCTTCGTATTGTGATTCTATGTCGTTTAATATGTATAGATATATTCACCATATACTGAAACTTGTTACTGTTTAATATAAATAAAGGGAAAAGTATTTGGTTTCTTAAGTGCTTTTGCTATTTAAGTGAAAAGAAAGCAGCTTCGAAAAATCTTTAGAACTTTTGGATTGTTAAATACATTTTGATATTGTTTATTCGATCAAATACCAAAAATTAAAAACAAAATTATTTGTTTTCACTAATTCGATGGCTCATTGAATACTTTTTAATATGGCAAGTTAGTAATAGGTTGTCAAAAAAGTCTTGCAGTATTTTCCTTCAGTTGTCGCTGAAAGCGCGTTCAAAAATTTTATTCGTCGCAAGAATACCTTTTATAAAATCATTTCACGCGCTAACACGTGTTTGATTGATTGTCGTTTCTTTTAAGTCGTTCGTGAGTTATAGCGGCTCAAACATGGAGCAAAATATAGAGAAAATACGGCATTTTTTAAAATTGATAAAGGCAAAAATTCATCCTAAGCCGCCAATAAAATTTGTGCAGTTTATGGAAAATGTTCGGTGACAATACAGTTTCCATTCCCACCGCATTCAACGATGGTTTCAACGTTTTCGTTCTGGTTAGAGGTATCTCGATTGGATGCGCCACACTCCGGAACATTAATTCCTGTCGTCGAAAATTGCGATAAAACGCTGAATTGGTCGAAAGAGAACGGCATAGTAGCAGCCGTAGCATCGGTCAAGAACTGGGCATGAGTCATCAAAAATTCATTTCAATTTCAATAAAAAAAAAATCAATAAAAATACCGCAAGACTTTTTTGACAACCCATTATAGTTCAGTCCTCTTTAAAAAAGTCACCAAGTGGAACTGATAACACTAAGCCTGGATGCAATAATCAACGATTTTTTTATTTTTTCACTGAATTCTCGGATCGTAAAATTGCTTAAGAGTGAATTATCGATTACTAGAATGAAGTGGGATGTTGTTGATCTACCAAATAGACAAAATATCTTTACCAAAATTTGAACAGTTAATTTGTTTTCTTAAGTTTGTTGAAATGTAGACTCCGAAATCATGGATTTCGTCAAAAATTTTCAGAATATCTTTACTAAAACCAA
Source organism: Bactrocera neohumeralis (assembly GCF_024586455.1). Classification (NCBI taxonomy): domain Eukaryota; kingdom Metazoa; phylum Arthropoda; class Insecta; order Diptera; family Tephritidae; genus Bactrocera; species Bactrocera neohumeralis. The sequence goes on along the minus strand of NC_065919.1, from coordinate 77,371,877 downwards.
TTTGTGAAAGAGATGTTCTCATCATAAAGAACTATTCGAATATGTTGTTAAAGAATAGTCATTCAGTATTTGGCGTAAATGTTATAGAATACGTAGATCAATAGATATTTAAGAAAGAGTTGCCTGCAAATTCCATAATCAGTTCAGTTTAAGAATCTAATCTAAATCATCGTTTATGTTTTTTTCCACGGAGAAGGCCGGAATCAGTACAGCAGTGGAAGACCTGCAGTGGGATCTTGGGGATCACGTGTAACTCGAAATATATTTAACCTTCATCATCAAAACATTTACTTTGTACTCTTAAAAAATGCAAAAAAAAAATACACTAAACACGACCGTAATGTGTTTTTACAGTAATTCTCAAAACTTTGAGCTTTGGTGATTCAACAGCAGAAAGCATATTTGTACAGAAAAAATCATAATAATTTTCGCAAAAAAATTTAGCAACCATGTTTTGAAAAACGAGTCGCTGCGAAGATAAGCGCGAAAATGGGTTTGGCTATTTGCGCAGTTGTAGAACAGTCGCAAGATCTGACAAAAACTTGTTATTGTTAAGGCACGAAGAATTAGCAAGCAGAAAAAATTATTTACTGAACAACAAATTTTACTTTTCTCCAAACAAGAGTGAAGACGAAAATCCACATTTCCATAAAAATCAATATTTTCCACTTGCCATGAAAATTGGAATCCCATAAATGTGTGACAGGCAGACACCCACGCGGTGTGGCCGCATCGAAATAAGCTATGAGAATGCCGAAACTAACAGAATTTGCAACAGTGAAACGAAAATCTACGAAGTTGTTGTTAGCGTTCGACGTGAGTATGAGAAATAAAGCAAAAGGCAACAAAACTAAAAACTTAAAAACAAACAAAAAATTAATAAAAACAAAATTGCAGTAAAAATTCGCAAACTATTGACTGCAGTTAAGTAAAAGTTGTCTGGCAACTTCTACAATAACTTAACTGTTGGGCAGCAGCGTCAAGTGGGGGGTGGTTGGGAGAGAGGCGGCAGCAAAGAGAACTCACAGCGGCGTTGAGACACAGTGGCTTTACATTATTTATGCGATTTATAAATATATTTGTATATATATGTTCAAGTGTGAGTGTGGCGGCAACGAAATCCGCTTGCAACGCCTGGGCATCTGTGCAACCACAGCTGTTCTTGCCATGCTTTTCGCCGCCGCATGAAGCTGGTTTTTGGTTAACGGCACAAAAGCAGCACGAGCACCGACGGCGCGGCAGTAAGCAAGTGGCAGTCGAAGGAAATGAGGTCAACCGTTGCGCCGCCAAATGAAAAAACGGCAGATAAACAGTTGCAGCAGCCGGCAGCAGGAAAAATGGCGGTTGAAAGAAAAATAATGCAAATAGATGATAACGAGGTGAATGCGGCAAAAAAATACACAAAAATAAAACAATTCGATTGCATTTGCTGAAGTTGGTCGGTGCAGATAAGATGAAAAGAAGAAGAAGCAGCCGCTGCCCAGACTCAACGACAATTTGTTCAATAATGGTTTCGTTGTTTGCTTTTTTTTTTGTTTTTTTTTTTTTTTTGTTTTGGTTAGGTGCTATTTTTGCACACTTCGCGAATGCACGCATGTACCGTTAGAAAGCGCGTACGCACACTTTCAAAAGCAAATACGTTGCGTTGCCTGTCACAAGCCCACATCCAGTGAGAAAGCAAACGGAACGACGACAAGCAACGACCGGTGGCCATGACAGTGTCTCGACCGCCATGCTGCATATGTCATTAGCGTGCGGCGTTTAGTTTGCTGTTGGCTCGTGCAAATTGTCAGACGCATGCGCGTTGCACTGGCGTTGCGTAGACGTGTTGTAGGTTTTTTTCTGGTTTATTGCTTTTTTTTTATTTTTATTTTTTGCCATTGAGACTTGTATTTGCTTTTCTGTCTGATTTTATTTATTTATTGTTTTCTTGGTGTGCCTTCAGGCACTACGGTTGTGTTAGCAGCTATTTCTTTAGTAAAGTGCAGCGACTTTCTTATCGGAATTTATTGATAGTTTATTTTCGGTGAGAGAAAAGCATTTGCGCAGTGATTTTTTATTTCTTGTAGTATAGTAAAGTGGGTCATTGCAGTGTGTAGCATCGACAAACAGAAAGTAGTCATCTATAGAGAAAAAATAAGTCTTGTCGTCGCACAGATAGAGAGTTACATAGAGGGCTTAATTGTAATGCTGTTTTTTATGCTTAAAATGTTACAAGTAAAACTATAAAATTTACCGATGTATTTTTTGCATTGAAATAAATATTTTGGATTTGTTTAAGGAGCCATATTTTTGATATAAACACATTCATATATTGGAAGTACGTTTTTTTGATAAAATATTCACGCACAATGCAAGGAGTTTAAACCTGTTGTTATGTTAGGGAATTGCCCTAAACTCTTTTCGTAGCTTGCTAAGGTTGTCAATTTGACGGATAGAATTTCGAAATAAAATGATGTAATCGGAAACCACTGCTATTTTATTTCACTTGCGGTTTTTTTTTGGTCTGGTTTAAATAAGAGCACAATAAGTCGATTTCTCCATTTAAGAAAGTATGACAGCAGATTTTTAAAAATCTATTTTTTTTAGAATTCATATATTCTGTAGCGTGAAAAATAATTTCGTAATTAATGATTTATTTTTTGAAATCAGTTTTTTTAGTTGACTTACATATAATTAAATATTGAATTATTGTCAGTTTTTCTTTTTATGAAGTTAAACCCGATTTTTATAACATTATTTATGCTAAAAATCTAAGAAGCATAATTATTTTGAAAAAAATGCTCGATATCGCACAGACGTTTTTATTTGCTTCCATCTAACAAAATTTTCAAAAAACCACTCAAGATTTATATGCATTCACTTTCATCTAATAAATTTTTTTTTATTCTAAGTTATTTTAAATAATGAGTTTTCGTTAACCAAGAACTTCACTTTTTATATTTAGTAGACATAATTTTAATTTGCAGCAAAATATTGACTTCAGCTATTAACGGGAATTATTTAAAATATGATTACTTTCGGAGTAGCAAAAGCACTTAAATTTTTAAGACGAAGATGTTTTAGTTTATTTTGAACAGAAATGCCCTTATAGCAATCATTGAAATTTACTGTGCACGCTTACGTATGTTTCAAAGTTTGGAAATATTCTGAATAGCATCAGTTGTGCTCAGTTTACATTCCGATTACACATTTTTTTTGTTTTAATTCACGAATTTTTTTTGTGGTTTCATTGATAATAATTTAAACATATTACCTATAAATTGGGCATATATGTTTAAAGCATCACTAAAACATTTAAATAAATATTTTTCAGATTCACTAAAATTTTTGCGGACTCTAGAAGTCGTAAGTTTGAATCAAACCATTATTTATGTGAGATGAACGTCGTTTTTTTTTATCTTTTTTGTGTTCATATCGAAAACTGTTTAGTCAGTATTTTTTTTAAAAGCAATATCACAATTTTTTTTATATATTTTTTTTAAATATTTTTTAATTCCTTTATTTAATTATTCAATATTTTTAATCAAGAAGTTTTTAATTTTTTTATTTTTAATTTCAATAATTTTTATTGTTTCTTCACTCAGATTTATTGGTTTGCAGTTTACTTGGAGCACTAAATCACTTGATTTTAGTTTGAGACATTTTTTTAAGTATGAGATTAAGAATTACTCATAATAATTATTAATATAATATATATATAAACATTAATCAAATATTTTTAACAATCATCAGAATTTTTGCAGACACCAAAAGTCGTAAGTTTGAATAAAATGTATTTAATTTATGCCGGATGAACGTAATTTTTTTATCTTTTTTGTGATCATAACGAAAATTGTTTGCTCAAAACTTTTTAAATGCATTAAATAATTTTTTTATTACTATTATTTTTTTTTAATTGCATTCATTTAAAAATGCACACAATTTTTTATAGTTTTAAATGTTTTTTTAATTTTTTAATTTCATTTAATTTTATTATTTTTTCTATTTATGGTTTTTTTTATACATTTAATTTTTTAATTTCTTTTAATTTTAATAATTTTTATTGTTTTTTCACTCAGAGTTATTGGTTTGCTGTTTACTTCGAGCATTAATTCACTTTTTTTAGTTGGAGAAAATTTTTTTATGTATAACTTTAAGAATCATGCAAAATAATTATTTTCTCGAGTTCACACATAAAAATAATTAAGATTTGCCCATAAGTCAAAATGATCATATTTGCAAAATTTATAAAGTTTTTGTATTGACTTCATCTTTTATATAATGTTGCGAATATCCGTGTTATATCATGTTATTTTTCAAATGTATTTATGTTTCACACTTTTTGAAAACAAAATTTTTCAAACAATAACGCTCAAGCCAAAATAAAATTATAATTTTAAATTTTTAAAGTTTTGAATTTTTCACTTTTTAATTTAAATTTCTCAATTGTTCAACGGTTAAGACAGAAAAAAAGCACACACACACACAAGTATAATTCTAAATTGTTAAATTTTTTTAACTATATTTTTTTAACTATAATACACTCGTAATAATTACATACAATATATACATAAAATATGCAATTTAATTAAGTAATTAATATTTGCTTGTACCTCACAAAGATGGTTTTTGCAAAATTTATAAAGTTTTTGTTTTGACTTTATCTTTTGTATAATATTATATTTATTTCAAATGCAGAAACTTTCTACACGTTTTAAAAACAAAATTTTTTAAACATTAACTCTGAAACAAAAAATAATAATTTAAATTTTTAAATTTTCAAGCTTAAATTTTTTAATTTTACAAGTTTTAAATTTTTTAATTTCTTTTTTTTTTAATTTTAATTTAACCATTTCAACCATTTATTTTTTTGATTATTTGATTTTGCATATTTCTAACGGCTATGCATTCTCGCAATAGTAAACACATGTTTTAGACACTAACAGTAAACAGTTATATGAATGTGAATGAGTAGGAAAATCATAAAGATAAGTCAGAACTTTTTTCGTTTTGATTTTTTATTTCGTAAAATAAATTTATTTCGATTTTTTATTTTATAATATATTTTTTCGTTTTGATTTTTTATTTCGTAAAATAAATTTATTTCGATTTTTTATTTTATAAGACACATTACCGATCATTTCTTTATTAATTAGTTAAAAAGTTTAGTTTTTCCCATCAATTTCGACACCTTAAATTACCTTATTAATTTTTAATTTATGCTTGACCTTTAAAAATGATTTTCGCTGTAACTGTATTTTTCATTGCATTATAAAAATATAATTTTTTTGTAACCTCTAACATCATACTTTGATATGCTCACTTTGCGAAACTCTCTGTGCAAATTAAATTAAAAAATTATTCTTTGCTTTTGTTTTGCTATGTATTATATTTTATTCTTGTCATCACTGTTTCTTGTCGCACACAATTATTTTGAACCCTTTTCACTTTTGTTCGCAAACGAAATTTGTCGCGAGCAAGTTGACAATTATTTCCAAAACACTACTCAGATTACCAAGTGCTTTAATCGCATTACTTTTCGCACCAACAAATACACGCACACCCACATATGCACAACACACATTAATTTGCTTAAGAATAGCCATATTTTACGGCCCGCCAACTTAAGGCGAAACCAAAAACAACTAAGCCAATGCGACACATTTCCATTCAATTGAATTCACCTGTTTGAACAAAACACAAAACTCAGCAGCAGCAGCGGCAGCAGCAACAACAATAGCAACCCTACCGAAAAGGCTCAGATTGCAAGTTAGCAGCAATAACGGCAACAACAATTGCAACAACATAAACGATGCAAATAAAATGTACAAACGCGTGTGCACTGACGAATTTGGAGCAGCAAGAGAACTAACAACGAACGAGCGAATTACATACTCCGAGCGCAGAGCGCGACAATCAGTAGGCGCAGGTAAACCGAGCTGCGTTCAATCAGCGAACAACAACAACGACAACGACTATAGTCCAAAACACCTACCAACTAGGCGGACGCGTTGAAGTTGGGGCGCAAAACTTGTTTTCACTTCACTGCTGGAGACCTGACTCAAGCGAACAGGCAGCCGAGCAAATACACAAACAACACAAAGCTCAAGCGAGTAACGTAGGCTCCGGATAAACACGACAACGACGACAAAGCTGCGAGCGTATGTAAGTACAATCTTCACTGAGTTCCCTCAATGTGTTTGTTTTTGTTTTTAGTATAATACACGGCGTTTACACGGTAGGCAGCACTCGCGATTCACGTTGACTGGACACAGCAAAAGTTCGTTCAACACTGAATCGTGTCGACTTCGAGAGACAAGTGCAGACTGAACTGGCGTACACACAACACCTGAAAAGTCGGCGGAATGCAATGGCATTGGAATAATGGCAAACAGCACATACGATTGGCAACTTGCATAGATGTGGAACTGGTTATGCGAATGTTTGACGCAGCGGTGAGCACAGGTGAGAAGAGACAGAGAAGGATTTTATTTTCTCTGGTTGAATTATCTGTTGTGTCGTTGGTTGCGTTTGATGTTGGTTGGTTCGTTGGTTAGTTGAATAGTTGGCTGGTTGGCTTTTTGGCCAACTGGTTCGATTGTTGGCCGGTAAATTATTTGATTCTTTTTGAATTAACAGGTGCATAGCCGGTGCTCTGTTGCTCTCAATGTTATTTAGTGAGGCAAATTGAAAATATTGTTACGAGTACATAAGTTGTGAAAGCTAGTTGTAAGTTAACATTCCGCTGTTAAATTAAATGCTAACAGGAAGCGGCAACAGTAGAGAATGTTAACTAAATTTTTTAACATTTTAGATGTATGTTAACATTCCGCTGCTATATTAAATGCTAACATGAAGCGACAACTGTAAAGAATATGAACCACAATTGTTAACATCTTCTGAATACAGCGTGTTAACACAAAATTAAAATACTCTGGTTAATGCAGAGAATGTCATTTGATAACATTTTTTACAGTAAATGTTATTCACTAACATTCTCTGTTTATAGAAAGCTGCAGTTGGTAACAGCCCGCTTTTTTTGTTGCAGAATGTGAATCAATCAAGCTGTTTTACCAGAAAATGTGAACTAAGGGATCACATTTGTGACCCTCTGAAAAAACACTGATTTTCTCGATTTTTTCATTGTTCAAATTAACTAATCAGTCGGATTTTTTTCATAAATAAATATATTCATGACGAATACAAAATTATTTTTTATGTTTATTTATTGGGTGTATAATAGTTATAAAAATGGTTGAAATTACATGTGAAAAAGGACCTGTACGATGTGCACGCTTGCGGCCGCAATTTTGGTCTAAAACGAAAATTTCAAAAAGATTGTTAATCTATAGGAAAGTCGCTATCGCGCTATGGAAGTTTTGTTTTTTTGTTTTCTTGATAATTGACAAAATGGCGGCGGTTTGAACAAAAAGTATCGAATTTTACCCTTTTTTTCTATAGTTTTTCGTAGAAAGAAAATTGGATGATTTAAAAAAAATAGTAATGATAAAAGCTTCCATAGCGCGAAATCTTCGCGTTAGAAATCTTCTCTCGCAATTGGAACTAGAAATCTTCAAAACTCTTCCTTAGCGAATGGAACCGTTTTGAAAAACACCATTCTAAGAAAAACGCGTTTAAAGATTGGAGTCACTATGTTCCTTACTCTGTCCCTTTTCTACAAGAAACGCTGGACGATCCCTTATCATTCTCTGTTGAAAATATTATTCTTTAATATACAAGTTAGGACTTCTACCTGTAAGGTAGCATTTCATTGCTGCGTTAAATGCTAACAGGAAGCGACAATAGTAAAGAACGTTAACTATAATTTTTAACATTTTCTGAATACAACGTATTAACGCAAAATAAACATTCTCTGGTTATTCCTTAACATTCTCTGTTTATTAAATGTTACTGTTGTCAAAAGTTCGCTGGCGAATGCGAATCAATTAAGCTGTTATACGAGAGGATGTTAATTAATAAAAATATAAAAATCGATTTTTTATGTCCGACAAATAGTTTCGTAGTATAATTTTTATTTTATAAAATAAATATAATAAATATAATATATAATAAGTAAAAATACTGCCTACATAATAATGCTGCTGAGCCGTCTAATTTTGTGGTTGCGTTGTCTAATTCTTAGTATTTAAATCCAATATACCGTTGCCGAAAAATGGACATATTTCGGGATTTTCACTGCAGCGATGGTAACAGTTGCAGTACAAGCCCGGTTTACAATCGCTGCTGCCGCTATATTCGCGGCAAAGCTCACCCACACCCTTGCGACATAATGTGCGTGGAAGACAGAATTCAGGGTTAAAGTTTATAGTGAAGCTGCCTATGAAGTGAGGAATGAAATGAAATACCCTTTAAACCTTAAAAAACCTTATACAAAAAAGCTAACTTACCTTGTTTGCAATTTTCTGGATACACGCTGTTTGGGCCGCAATTAATGGATGGACCAAATGATTTCCTTTCAAAGTAAAAGTTAAGAAAATAAATTATTAATCATGTAATAGAAAATAGTTTGTAATAACTGTATTATATACGAACAGTGCTTGTGTTCCATTTGTTCGCAAAACCACCACCATAATTAATGTTAAGCTTAGCTTGGTAAACCAACCAATATGTGTTCGTGCACTTTGATAAGATGCCATTTTCAATATTCTTTCTACTCAATACAACTTTGCTACTTTCGTTTGAATAACTCTACGCTTTGCTTTACCTCATTGGCAGTTAATGCTTTCGATTAATTTTGCTCCATCCTTTTATAGTTCTCTTAAGTGGTATTTACTCAAATCCTTTTCTAATAATTTATGCAATATTCTAATTAATTATTCAAGATATTGAATATGACTTTTGAATGATTAAATCAGCCTTGAATTTTAATCACTAACTATTTCTGTCGGCCATACTTTCATTGTCATCATCTTACCCTTGACCGCTACTTATTGCTCAATGAAGTGTAATGCGTGGATTTCAGCGTAAGCAATGCACAAGTGCTTGCTGTAGGTCATTGTGGTTATTATATTAATAGAGTTAGGTTAATAGTGCTGGAGAATTTCCATTAAAATGTTATTTATATAGATTAACCATAAAATGGGAAGTTGACATGATAATTACACAATTTAACTCGAGCTAGTGTTTTAAGCTTTATTAAGATATCTGATGTTGGTTGACCCGCCACACATTTACCAACACCAAAACTAATTTCAATATTGATATAATTTACTCAACCAATACCAATTCCAAACTCAATACATATATCAACATAAATTTAATCCAGATATGAATACCAGTATCATTATCAACATCAATACCAATGCCAATGTCAATACCAATACCAATATCTATACCAATACCAATAACAATAGCAATGTCAATACCAATACTAATTCCGATACCAATACCAATACCAATACCAATACCAATACCAATACCAATACCAATACCAATACCAATACCAATAGCAATACGAATAGTCAATACCAATACCAATACCAATACCAATACCAATACCAATACCAATACCAATACCAATACCAATACCAATACCAATACCAATACCAACATCAATACCAATACCAATACCAACATCAACACCAATACCAATACCAATACTAATACCAATATCAATACCAATACCAATACCAATACCAATACCAATACCAATACCAATACCAATATCAATACCAATACCAATATCAATACCAACACCAATATCAATACCAATATCTATAACAATGCCAATATTAGTTTCAATCCTCATATGATTACCATCACTAATACCAATACCAATATTAATTCCAATACCTGTGCCGAAAAAATTGTTTTACCGCTTAATTTAATTATATCAAATTTTCATAAGGAATATATTCAAATTACAATCTTAAAATAATTTCTCTCACCATTGCTATGACAGATAAGCGTTGTTGACCATTGATAATTTCATTTTACACCTAAGTGGCTTTGAATGTATAATTAATTAAGTATTTTTATTATCTGTAATACATTTTAATGTTCAAATTTGCTAAAGCCAGAGAGTTAAGACCAATGCACATAAAAGGTTGTTTGTAAGTCCTAAAACTAAAAGAGCAACATATAGGGTTATATATACCAAAGTGATCAGGGTGACGACCTGTAGAGTCGAAATCATGCGGATGTCTGCCTGTAAGTAAAAATTGAGATATCATGATGAAACTTGGTACACGTATTCCTTGGCTCCATAAGAAGGTTAAGTTCGAAGATGGGCAAAATCGGCCCATCTACCACGCCCACAAAATGGCGGAACCGAAAACCTATAAAGTGTTATAACTAAGCCATAAATAAAGATATTAAAGTGAAATTTGGCACAAGGGATCGCATTAGGGAGGGGCATATTTGGACGCAATTTTTTTTTGGAAAAGTGGGCGTGGCCCCGCCCCCTACCAAGTTTTTTGTACATATCTCGGAAACTACTATAGCTATGTCAACCAAACTCTACAGAGTCATTTTCTTCAGGCATTTCCATATACAGTTCAAAAATGGAAGAAATCGGATAATAACCACCCCCACCTCCCATACAAAGGTTATGTTGAAAATCACTAAAAGTGCGTTAACGGACTAACAAAAAACGTCAGAAACACCAAATTTTACGGAAGAAATTGCGGAAGGAAGCTGCACCCAGGCTTTTTTAAAACTTGAAAATGGGCGTGGCCTCGCCCACTTATGGACCAAAAACCATATCTCATGAACTACTAGACCGATTTCAATGAAATTCGGTATATAATACTTTCTTAACACCCTGATGACATGTACGAAATATGGGTGAAATCGGTTTACAACCACGCCTTCTTCCAATATAACGCTATTTTGAATTCCATCGGATGCCTTTTCTGTATAATACGAGTATATACATTAGGAACCAATGATGATAGCGGAATAAAACTTTACAAAAATACGGTATTTGAAAAATATGTAAATGACGGATAATGAAACCTCGATTATCACTTTATCATGCTAAGAGTATAAAATGTTCGGTAAAACCCGATTCGTCGAAATTTTTTTCTAAGTTGTTTTATCTGTAATACATTTTAATAAATTCAAATTTTACCACAAAATAGAGAGTTAAGACCAATGACGAGCTATAAAAGGATATTCAAACTTTAAAGGAAAATTATCAAACGCATGCTCCAGTTGAATTTTGTGTACATCAAGTGCAGCTTTTTCAACTAAGAGGCCAGTATTAAAAACCAGTAATGTATTCAAAGAACAACATGCAGTCATATGTGTACTGGATAACTAAGTTAAGTTGGCTGCTGGTAGTCATCTTGGTTTCTTTGCAACGTTCCACACATGGAATGTAAGTAATTTATCGGTGACAATTATTTTACAAAACTTATTTCCTCTACGATTTGAAGCCCTTCTTTTTCACCCAATGAGTGTGAGCCTGGAAATTCAGTGGATCCCAGAGAGTGTGCGCATGGTGAGAACACAATTTGCATTGTCTAACTTCGAATATTTAATTGTAAATTTCCAACCCCTAGGCGCCTTCAACTTGAATATGAACCGTACAGATTGCGAGCCTCGCATGGTTTGTTATAGGAATATAGGTGAGCCTTGCCTTGAGCTTGGCGCTAGCAGCAATTGCTTGCCACCTCTGGTTTGTAATTGCTTAAAGTGTAGTGAAGTGCTGAGTGACTTATGCCACAAAAAATTGCCACCGATATTGAACATGTCAAAACGTAGGAGACCAGTTTACTCGGAATATATCTATTAGAATTGGATGCCGGAACACAAAACTTGATAAAGATTATAAAATATCGAAAATGAATCTAAATTGATATGATATTAACCTTCAGTATTGATATAATCTTAAGTGTAAGTTGTGCTCTAAGCCGTTAGTAAACTTAAATATGTTCAAAACATAATTCATGTTAATAAATATGCTTTTAAATTTTAAAAAATATTAATGTCTTTGCTTTCACTAGGTTTCTTACATAACCTAAGCAAGGGCTGAATTTCAATGTCAACCTTATATTTATAATAAGGCGATAAGTATCCATATACCAAAAATTAAGGAGATACTTTGCGTATATATAGACAGATGGTCGATTAGACAGACGGTCCTGATAGAATCAACTCAGCTTCGAACTAAATATACCCTGTTCAAGGTATAAAAATTGACTATCGGTGTTGTATCTTACTAAAGAGAAAGAGATCAGTAAAAGGACATCACAACTTACATTGTGATAGATTTTAGCAATGCTTCGGAAAGGCAATCGAATTTATATCCAATCAAAACGTCTATAAAAGGTACGCTTTGACAAGAGGGATTACCACAGGGTGTCCAAGTACTGCTTCTACCAAAACTATTAGTTACAGCACATATTTAGATATCCTTTTTCAAAAAGGAGTAGCCTAATTCAAACAAAGACATGAATATTGTATCCTTTGCTTTATTAACCTAAGTCCACTTGAGTGAGGTGTTTGACCGACTAAATGACTTTTAATGCGCTTTCGACACGCCATTAGGGCGTAAAACCTAGTTGCCAAAAAGGAAATGTTTGGAATATTTGAACTTCGAACAACGCAAGAAGAATTATAACAGCACAAAGGTGCAACAATAACACAAATGCAACTCTTGCAACGGTTTTCCTATTGGCTTGTCGCACATGAACTGAAATAAATTTGTGACCTCTGGCCGGAGCACTTGAACGGCAGCGACGCTCGACTGGCAGGTAACCCAAATGTCAACGCAACAACAACAAAAAGATGAAGAAGAAAAATGGGAAAAAACTTTTGGGAAAACTAATGGCAGTGACGACATGCAGTAATTGTTGTTTGCACGTGTTGCACATACCGAAAAATTCGTTCCGAATGCTATTACCTAGAAGCAACGTGCAACACAATTGAAGTGAATGCGATGTGTGTGCGTTTTGTTGTTGCGCGATGTGACAAATAGGAAAATCCAAATAAAATTCCAAACTCAGCTGGGAAACACACACACCGGAGAGCGAACGAGCGCATGAATGAACGAACGCTTGAATGGCCAAGGTGCATTAGGGAGTGTTGTTGCCTGCGGTGAATGGCATAGTATAGCCAAGTAACTGCAAATAATTGACGTGAGAATCTAACTAAGCGGAATAATGGAAAACAAAGTGCAGTTGCAACACGAAAAATAATGAAATAATAAGAAAATATTTTTTGGTAGTTAAGTAGAAGACTGTGGTGAAGAAGCGGCCGCTCTATTGCATGCACGTTTTCCAATTGCACTTTCGCACCGAGCAGCAGATAGATTGAGGTGGTCGTATATATGAGTGTATGGGTGTGTCTGAGTATTTCCACCGCACAGTCTCTTGTCTTTTGCAGATAGTGATCAGTCGTGGGGAAGTTAAGCCAGCAAATGAAGACACATAAAATATCTGAGGTTGAAGTGGCAGAAGTTTGCGAATGCAAATTCTTAAGTAGGAAATATAAATTTATGAAAATAATATTGAGGCAATTGTAGTACTAAATAGAATTTACATAAGTGGAATTCAAATTCATAAACTTAGGTTTAGCGAAATGCAAGAATTAGTTAAAAATATTTTTTGTGCATAAAAATATTTATTTCTATTTTGAAATGCATTTCGTTTTCTGGTAAAAATATAGTTTTCTTTAAGTATACTGCAATACCTTTCGTTAAATTTTTATATTCAAATATTATTGTATTTAACTATAAGGTCTATAAATATTTTCGTGTGATTTGCCATGAGATGACGTAACTCTATTACTATTCTAGTGTTCAAATATTCCAAAGAAGTGTTAGAACGCTATTATCCTTGTGCATCCTTTTAGTGCATTTCACTCATTTGAAGTGTAAACAACCTCCTTCCTTAAACCAACTATCAACAACTGTACCAGTTTAAACTCATACTAATACATAATCGACCTCGACATACCAAATATATGTTCAGCGTATAATGAGTCCCCGCACGAGTCTGACTACCATCGAACTCCGTCGAAATAGCGGACTTTTAGACCTTCTATTAGATGCTTAAGGCTGGGAAGTTATGCCGCTTTTATTGGAAAAGAACAAGGAAAATTTGACTTCATTCGTTCCAATTTCTGATTTTTCTTCTTATTATTACATTTTTTAATTCAAAAATTGATTAATTAATATGGATGGCAAGCCAATCAATAATTTTATTAATAATTTTAAGTCTTTCTAAATATGCAAACGTAAACTGAGTGAAAATTGAGTTTGAAACCTCACTACAATGAAGAAGAGTCCAGCAATTCTTGTTACAGAACAGTTATTTTTACTTATAAATATGGATTTTTTAATAGATTTAAAACTTTAAGTTCATATATACACAAGGTCTGTCGCAAAAGAAAGAGAACTTTTTAAATATAACTATTTTTGGTTGCGCCACCTATTGGTGGGTATATGAAATAAAAAGTTTGATCTCTTGTTAACATTTCGTAAAAATTTCAAGACAATTGGATAACTACAATCGATGTTATCGATCAAAAAGTGACAGCAGCTTTTGGTCATCGGTCGTAAAATGCATTTTGAACAAAGAGCAAATATTAAATTTTGTTTTAAACTTGGAAAAACATTTACTGAAACATTTCAAATGATGAAAAAAATTTATGGTGATCAGTTCCTATCCCGTAGTAATGTGCATGAGTGGTTTAAGCGATTCCAAGAAGGTCGTGAGGACCTCTGTGACGATCAGAAGTCGGTCGTCTTCAGAAGTCAAAAATAAAGACAATGCTGATTTGTTTTTACGATTCCGAGGGTATTGTACACAGAGAGTTCGTCCCACCTGGCCAAACGATTAATGTTGTGTTTTACCTTGGTGTTATGAAGCGTCTTTTGTCACGCATTCGTCGTGCTCGACCACAATACCGTGAGGCAGGGTCCTGGCGCCTGTTGCACGATAATGCGCCGTGTCATAGGTCGACGCTTGTCACTGATTTTTTGACAAAAAACTCCATATTAACCATTAATCACTCACCCTACTCACCTGATCTGGCACCCTGTGATTTTTACCTATTTGGAAAACTTCATTTGCCAATGAAAGGACACTGGTTTCAGGACATTTCAGCTATCCAAAAGGCGACGACCGATATTCTCAAGAGCATTCCGAAAAATGACCTTAAACACTCATTTGAAATGCTAATTGACCGGGCTAAACGCTGTATCGAAGCACAAGGAAACTACTTTGAATAAAAAAATATACCTTTTGAAAAATATTAATTTTTTGTTGTTTTTTTAACAGTCCTGTTTCTTTTGCGACAGACCTTGGACAGACAGACAAAAAATAAGGTGACATTTGAATTTAAACTGCGCGCGTCGAAGGATTTGGAGAATTATTTTTTTTTAGGTTGGTAGTACTGTCAGTCACATTTATGTCAAATTTCATGTCAAAATATTCATTAGTGTTTGAAATACGTGCCGTTTTGTGAGCTGCTGAAAGCGAGTTTTTCGTTTTTTGCGATGTCGAAATTTGTTGAGCAAAGAATTTGCATTCAATTTTGTTTACGGAATCAATTTTCTGCTGCGGATACGTTGAGGATGGTGCAAAAAGCCTTTGGTGATGAGGCTATGTCTAAAAAAAAATGTTTACAAGTGGTATAGTGAGTTCCAAGCCGGCCGTGAACGTGTCGAAGACGAAGAGCGTCCAGGGCGACCATCAACCTCAACCGACGAAGCTCACGTTCAACAAATCAAAGATTTGGTGTTGAAAACCGTCGATTAACAATTAGAGACCTTGCTGATGAAGTTGGCATATCGAAAGGCTCAGCCAATACCATTTTGAAGGATGTTTTGGGCCTCAAGCGCGTCAAATCTCGACTGGTACCGAAAACACTGAATTTTTTGGAAAAAAGGTGTCGCGTTGAAGTGTGTGAAACGATGCTTTCCGACTACCAGGGTGTCATGAAACGCATTATAACTGGCGATGAGACTTGGATCTATGCTTACGACCCCGAAACAACCGATCAATCGAGCGAATATCGTGCCAAAAGAGAGCCGAGACCAAAAAATCGCGCCAAAGTCGCTCAAAAATCAAGGTCATGTTGACTGTTTTCTTCGATTATCGTGGTGTTGTGCATTATGAATTCCTTCCAACCGGTCAAACAGTCAACAAGGAATATTATTTGAACGTTATGCGTCGTTTGCGTAACGCTATCTGCCTAAAAAGGCCGGAATTGTGGAAAGACAATTCTTGGTTTTTACACCACGATAATGCACCATCCCATACTGCCCTCGTAATTCGTGATCATTTCGCCAAAAACACAACCCATATCGTTCCGCAACCACCGTATTCACCTGGTCTGGCGCTGTGCGACTTTTGGCTGTTCATCAAGCTCAAAAGACCGCTCCGGGGACACCGTTTTTATACGATAGAGGAGATTCAAGCCGCAGCGAAGACGGAACTGAAGGCCATCCCGGAAAGTGACTACAACCAGTGTTTCGAAGATTAGAAAATCCGTTGGCATAAGTGCATTGCATCGGGAGGGGATTACTTTGAAGGGGATGAAATTGATTTGGAAGAATAAATAAAGAATTTTCAAAATAAATACAAAGTCACCTTATTTTTTGGGCACAGTATGGTATGGTATAATTAATCCACTGTTTTTCTGGCAGGAAACGATAGTGCTTATCGAAAACCTTAATGGCTCGAACATCCTGATCAATTTGTGGAGGTTTCCTCTGGTTTTAAATTTTTCCATATTTTGTCTGTCTTTAAGTTTATGCTTATGATCTAATGATTACACATTTAAGAAAAACGCCAAAAATTTATAAAGAAACGAGCTTCATTTTTTTTTTTGTATCCAAATTGGATTGTTTTGGGAACGAAGTTTCAATTACAAATTCATTCACAAATTAACTATAATGTAAAAGTTCTTCAAAACGATATTTTGTTATATACAAATAGAAATAAGTGCCCGCCAACTACGATGAACTTTCAAGAATGCAGCGCACGTGCGATCCCAAACACAGATGCTTGCAACAAGCACTGCAACTGGCAACAAACACAGCTGCACATTGAACCAGGTGTAAGCAAGCAGTAGGCTTAGTAATGATAATCGACAATCAGAGGTGACCATACCACAAATATTTCTTAACCGTTACATGCAGCAAACGCCGGAAATAAGGAAGGCATAAATTCGTTGAGCTAATCTTGCGCATGCTTTTACGTTTTAAGGAGGAGAAAGAAGTTGGAGTAGTAGTAGTAACAGAAAATGTTGCTAGTTTAGAATATGCTTTTGGGCAATGAGACAGGCAGAAAAGCGTACGGCGACAAAGTATGCGCCGACAGTCGCACTTTAACCTGTGCAACCGACGTTTCAGGCGCTCAGGATGTGCCGGCATCGCATCAAAAATGTTGTTGCAAATTAATTGAAAGACATAAAATACAATGCGTTGCGCCTTTCTCTTGTGCCACCACGAAGCTTTAACTGCTTATAGTATTTGCTAATGCGCATTACGGTTATTAGTCGTTACGTGGTACCCATTGGAATATGCTTATGCACCTGAACAGACTCCAACAGAAGATAATGGATTGTGATGAGGAAAGATGACTTTTTAAATTTGTTAGTTTGTATCGAATCACTTTGTAACTCACCTACTTTTAAAGACTATATTGTATATACATATAATTTCACTGGGCAGTTGGGCTGATTGCTACATACTTTATCGACTATTAAATTTTATCGGTCGATTCTGTGAGCAAGTACAGGACAGTGAGTACATAATTGTGATTCAGTTTTGAATAAGAAAATGTGAAAAGGAAACGACTAAACGCGGCTAATTTTGAATATTTCAAATAATTTCTGTATCCCATAATTTTCAGGTATCTGCTAATATAATATGTTTATGCTATGTTGGTACTCTGGTTTTTATGCAAATAATACCGAAAAATGCTTCAGTTCCAGAGTCAGTTAATTAAAGATCAATTTTGAATTGAAAAACAGAAAAAAAGTTCAGTAAAACATCATTGGACGTGAAAATAGTGGATCTCTTTGCAGCATAATCCACCATTTTTTATTTTTTTAAGTCTGTTAAAAATATTTATTTTTCGAGTAAAAGTATTAATGGGGATGAAAAGTGGGTAATTTATGACAAATTGAAAATCAAGACTTTTATGCTATGTGTTAGAAGCATGACATGGTGTCATCTTCGATAGGCTACTACTGTCTACTGAACACAATGTCTTTGAGAAGCCAGTTCCCGGAATCCGACAGGTTTGGTCAATAAACCACACACATCGATATTGACAACAAGTTATCGAACAAATCACTTCTACCCGTATACTAGACCCTCAAAATAATGCTGATACAATTTTTATTTCTTTTTCCCGGATATTTTTCAAAAGAATAAAGTTGACCGATTTCCAAAATCATTATGCATTTTATTAATAACATATTGAAAATGTTTATTATCAATTACCCACGTCAAACTAATTTAATTGACACGAACTTTTACACTCTTAATAATATCAATATTTGTTTGGTAATTTGGAAAAGCAAGCGGATCACACACCAAGAATCGTCAAGCGCTGGCGACAGAAACCGGCAAAGAGCAAGAAATACCTCAAAATAATATTTCCATATGCAGACAGTGTACGTTGGGGGCAGTGGACACTTGCTTGAAATGCGCATAAAAACATAAATATGCATACGAAATGCGTTTAATTAATGAGTGGTCTGCCACTGGTTTTTCACGCTGCGCATATGCACATATACAGGCGGCGGTCGCGCTTAATGAGGTGGGTTTATTGATTTTGTGGCACGCAGGCGACCAAGGCGCCGTGCCAATATTCGCGATAAATATCAAGCTCTTGCGAAATGTGCGTATGATTATGTAATATACTTACATACATAGATGCAAATATAAATAAATAATACTATATATGTATATGCAAAGCGAAAATATAAGGAAATAAATAAACTGCTCGTGCATTTTGGGAAATGTTCTGCAATTAATATAGTAAATGCAGCCATTAATCTAAAGTTTGAGTATTTTTACACAATTATTGGTAGTTTTTCATGAACACAAACACATTTAACTGCGCTTGACCAAATAAATAACCGTTAACTGCTGTTAGTGCTTAATGCTTAATCTCTGCACTTTGCTTCGTAGATTTTTGTCTTCATGTAGATTTGTATGATTTTAAATCCGACAGAGCTACATAAATTCTCGCTTTGCGCTAGTTTTGTTTTTATAAACGTTGTTGTTTTTGTTGTTGTAGCTATTTTGCACGCTGCTACAGTGTGCTTTGCGTAGGCAGGGCACACAGCCGCCAAAGCGCATATATTATTCATGAGAAATGATGCAAAGTGTATACAAAAAATATGTGAAAATAAAAATAATAAAACGTCACCTTCTGCTGCAACGATGTTATAATAACCCTCTCAGGTGCATTTCTTACAGCAATAAAGCTTATAAAAGTTTTATTTGTTTGGACTAGTCTTTTTGTATATGATGATATACTGGTTCGATCAGACTAATATGTTCGCATATTGTAGAGTTGCCGTGGGTTATATTTGGTGATGAATTTTCTGAAAAACTCCTGTGAAATAGAAAAAGTTTTCTGTACAAATACTTGATTTAGATTGATCAATTTGTATGACAGCTTTGATATACACTGTCTTACAAAAGTTTACATACGACCATAAAATTCTAATTTTATTATAAATATCAAAATACTGTTCATATGTTGCTGCTTTTTATAACTTTAAACGAAAGATAAAACCATTATAAATAATCTTCAATACAAAATTTGTTGTATTTACTAAAGAAACAACAAAAAAATGAAAATGCTTAAACTCCCATATTTACATAAGTATACATACGATGCAAAGAACAAAGTGTATCGTTATGAGTACCGCTGCAGATTTTCTTGATATTTGCTTTAAACCATCAGTACAGCTTGACATTTCATAGAAAGTGATCACAATTATAATTCTTTTATCGAGAAGTGTTTTCTACTATAAATATGGGCAAAGGAAAGGAAGTTCCCGAACCAGTTCGGAAAACCGTTGTAAAAATGAGGAATGAAGGTTATTCTTTAAGCGAAATTGGAAGAATTTTAAATTTAAAGAAGATAACAGTGTAAACACGTGTAAAAAATTTCAAGGAAAATGGAAACTATGAAAGTAAACCACGCACCAGCCGCCCTCGGATGTTAGACGAAAGAATAAATAGAACAGTTATACAATTAATAAAAGAAACCCCCAAACAAAGTGCGGTCGAAATAAATCTTAAAATAAAAGCAGATCTAAGAGTGAACGTTTCTGATCAAACTTTTCGTAGAAGTATTAAAAACAGTGGTTACAACAGCAGAGTTGCAAGACGAAAAAGGTTCCTCAGAGCTGTAAATATACAAAAGCGGGTTGAATACGCCCTGGAAAAGGGTAATATTTACTGATGAATGTAAATTTATGGTCTTTGGAGGTGATGGTCGGGCAAAAGTTTGGCGAAAACCAAATACATTTTAAAGGATAGTTACCTCTAGTGTGGAAATGTTAGATTTGGAAGGAAATTCTATATTCCTCCAAGACAACGATCCGAAACATTCTTCTAAAGTGGCAAAGGAATGGATTCTCTATAACGTCAGGCACAAGCTAAAGGTAAGGTGCTCAAAATGAAAAAGTGAAATGTTTTGTGTTATTAAATATAAATTTATTAAACTTAATTATTTTTAACATTCCTTTTTAATATTTCATACTTTAAAATAAAATAAAACAAAAACAATTATTATATGCGCATTTTTCTATATCAAATAGGAAATTTAAGTACCATATGTAAACTTTTGTAAGGCTGTGTAGTTGTGCAATGTGAACAATTTGGGCGAAAATTGTAGTGTTATCTTGGATAATAATTTATGCAAAGGTGCATGAAGATATCTTGTCAAATAAAAAAGTTTTCATACACGTACTTGATTTTGATCGTCCACTTCCTACAAATGATCAGCTTCTGGAAAAGAAAAGGAAGAGTGCGAAATTTGGCATTGAGTTCGTCACACTGATTACTTATATATACACTTTTTAGGATATTCGTCTTTTTTTTCTAGGCATTACAAACTTTGTGGCAAACTTAGTAGGTATAGGCAGGGTATAACAACAAAAACTGCAACAGAAAATCATGTAACAAGTATGTGAATAAATGAACATACTAAAAATAAATAAGCCAATAAAATCGAATTGCCCATTCATTGTAAAGAAACAAGTGTTGTATTTTAGCGGTTGTTTGCGTTGTTGCTGACAGCAACAAGTGTTGCGCCGGGCGTGTGCCTAAAGCTATTTATATTCCTAAGTAGTTTTGTTTGTGCGCCCGCGGTGTAAGTGTGTGTTTATTTGTTGTGGCACAAACGTTATTTTTGCTCCGACCTACGCGGGATCTCGTCGATTTCACTGATTTTCGCTGTTACAACTTTTGCGAAACGCCTACTATCCGCTAGCAGACATTGTTGTTTTTGCTCATATCAACGCATTACAAGTTGTGTGCCAAATTTTCCGTTTATAATCAGTATGTTATTGGGTCTGAAAATGCAATCAACCGAAAGTTTTAGGTAACATTCAGAGTTGCTAAAGTTAGTGTGAATGTGAACGCCGTTGGATTCTGAAGTGAGTGTGTTGGAACTGCTATGGTGTCTGTATTGAGTATTGAAATATATTTATTTCTTGATGCTATAATAATTACAATAAAATTATTGGAAAATGTGTTACCTTGCTGGACCAAATCTCCAATACGACATCAATCCGTGCTCTGATTCGTGTGCAGCCCTTGGTTTTGATGTCGCAGACCACCCTTGAATCATAGATTGATCTCACTTCTCTCACTGAGTTGCTGCAGCTGAACTTAAACTTATACTTCTTAAATGTTTAAGAGAAACAGGCTCAATTTTATCAAAGTTCAAATGAAAATTTCCTAGTTTTACCTTTTTTTTTATTTTAGAACGATCGTACGCAGTGTAACTTAAAAGCTAAAAACGTGAGATAAGTGGTTAAAAATGAGCAGCTCGTTGTTTCAAAGACGCATCAGAAGAAATACATTGTAAGATTGCCGTATAAAGGATAATAAAAATGTTCATTCGACTTTGATATTACGTAGGTTGCCTTTTATATTTAGGGATTTGGCAACCTTAGTGTCGCTCATTCACAACTTTATTGTAAAACTTTACATTTTTAATCTTGCTTATACACAGATCGTTGAGACAAACACTAATCTGTTAACAGTAACTTAAAATATTCAACCCGGCAAAAAAAAAAAATAATCAAATCGTAAAATTTTCGCGCGTTTGTGTTTACAACTTTCGTTGCAGATTAACCAGCAACAGTGTATCGATGAATTTAAATGAATTACTAGCAATGAAACTCCATCAAGGACCAGTGTTTGTCGAGTGTATGGTGAATTTAATCGAGGTCGTAGATCACTACAAGAGATATTTCGTGAAGGGATTGAAGCAACTATGGGTATTAGTGGGATTTTGAGCGAATGTTTGCTCAAAAAAAGGCTCCTGTCGATTGGTCGAGAGAAGTCTTGAAAAATACGATAGCGGTGCTTTGTCATTCAATTTGTCAGAAATTAGGAAAACCAACTGTTGAAGACAGATCATTGTTCTCCATCACGTAGCGAGCTATCATACATCGAGTGAAACAACTGCAATTTTGCATCGATATGATGAGCCATACGAACGTATAATCCTGACTTAAGACCAAATGACTTCATTTTATTCCAGTACGACATATATGTATATAAATATCTCTAACAGGATATTAAAAAAATGTTGCCTACATCTAGACAATGCTAGAAAAATTTATTTGTGGACTATACGACGAATTTCGAAATAATCCTGACATACTTACAAATTATAAAATATAACGCATTTGCACTATGAGATTGCCCAATATTTTGAAAACATAATAATTAAATTTGGACTATAAAGAATCAAAAATCAAACATCTGGTTACTAGTGACTATTTATTTGACCAATAATCGGTCAGTGACTTTGTCACAACGTGAATTTCGTCGCAGATTTCCTGGCCGTCCGACGCCTAATGGTGAAACACTGCGACATTCAGCCGCTCGCCTTGAAGAGACTGGCATAATACGAGATGCTGCCAGGCGTGGCAGACCCCGGAGTAGCCGTTCTGCAAAGAATATTGCTGCTGTTGCCGAGGATGTCATGGAAGCGCCGTCGACATCGACCAGATGACGTGCCACGCAAATGGGTATCAGTCAACGGTGTTTACAGCGAATTTCGGTACAAGATTTGAAGATGTTTCCGTACAAAGTGCAGACGGTGCGTCAGCTGTTAACTGCTGACCGCCAATCGCGTCTAACATACGCTCAACCCATCCTTAATCACCACCAAGAGGAAGATGATTTTTCATCAAAAATAATCATGAGTGATGAGGCCCATTTCCATCTTATCGGGTACGTAAATAAGCAAAATTCACGCTTCTGGGGCACTGGAAATCCGTGTGTAACCCACGAAGAGCCATTACACCCGCTCAAAGTCACTGTAGGGTGTGCTGTTTTCGCTGGAGGAGTCATCGGACCTTTTTTCTTCGAAGACGTCGCGAACCAAACGGTTACTGTGAGTGGTGAGCGCTACAGAGCAATGATTAACGAGTTTTTGTTTGCCGCAACTTGATGAATTGGGATTGGAAAACATGTGGTTCCAACAAGACGGTGCAATGGCGCACACTGCACTTACCACAACCGATATTCTGATGGCCAAAAAACATCGGAAGGTTGGCCACCTTGTACATTTTACATCAACGATTAACCATGTATTAAATATAACAGTAAATTGATCCTGTCATTAAATAAACAATAATTTAAGTGTTTGTATAAAAAACCAAAATACAAAAAAATCATTGTTCATAGACATATGTATGTATGTATATTACTTAGTAGAGCATCAGAATGAAGCATAAATAAGTAGTGATGGATATCAGCCCAGCTCGTGCATGCTACCTCAACAAAATCAATTCCCAGAGCATTTCTCTACGAAAAACGTGTGAGACAGTGTTTTGCGGCAAAGAAAATCTACTTCTACATAGTTTCGAATAGTTGTATGTAAGAATGCAGGTGAAACTGTAAATAAAACTTGGCAACCATTTAGCTTTTTTACCTCTTTGTGCATGTGTGTGCGCTTTTCAAGAGCCGTTAAACCGCAAGATATGCCGGAAGTGCCACTCTCACAATTTCTAACCAATCGGCAGTTGAAAATAAAAACTGCAACCAAAAATAAAAATACAACAAAAGTACAAACATAAAACGCAATAACGCAGCATCTTCAAACCTTCATGAAGACGGTGATTGCGCTGTCCAAACAGCCTCTTCAGCAGGCGGGCTGTGGCAAGCCAGCTGCGCCAACTGAAGATGCCAATGCGCATAACTCAACAAGATGATTTTCAATATTCCATCTGAAACTTGCACTTGTGTCGAATGTAGTTAGTTTTGCGAAATGTGGCAAGCCAGTGTAGTGCGGTGGGTGGCTTTTGCATGCAACAAGTTTTGTGGTTTTACATAGTATTAGCGGACCCATCATCGGCTTGTTGGCGCGCGCAGCAGGTGATCGTTCGATTTTGCTTGTCGTGTTTTCTTGCAATCCCTTTTCTTCTTTTTTAGATTTTATCGCTTTAGCAGTGAAAGTGAAAATGTGCGCAAGCAAGTGACCTCTGGCCCATACGACATGGGTGAATGAATTACAATGAGCTAAGGCGCGATTGATGTTGGCAGGAAACTCTTGCCTTGTCGATTTTCGCAGATAAACACTTTTATTGATTGTTAGATAGAAGAATTGGGAAAATCAAGAGAAAATAAAAAAAAAATTTTAAATAATTTTTGTTTAATTGTAAATGTTTTTGGTCTACGGAGTAGGCATGTGCAATAAAGAATGGGTCAACTACTTTCTCTCGCTAAACTCTTAAGAATTCAAGCGAAACGGTGCTTTGATTTACTCTAAGTAGTAATTTAAAAGTTTGAATGTCTTCGAATTCTCATAATAATTTATATTTTGGTGAATAACGGTTGACAGCAAGCATTGCAGAAAGTGATGAGTGTTCTTTGCCTTTCAGATTTGCGATATATGTATATATTTTCTCGTTTGTCCCGACTTTCTGATGAGATTTTGTTTACCTGAGCCATTTATTGTTTATTTTGCAAATATTTTCAATATATTTTCATGCTCAGGACTTGAAATGGGAAGATCTTATACTTAATGATAGATGCGGGAAATTTGCCTTAGGCACGTTGGAACTTTTTTCAAAAATTGTAATCTTTGTTTGTTATCAAGTTTTCATTGTTTAGGGAAAACAGATTTTTATACCCGGAAAAGGATATATTAAGTTTTCGACAATGTTCATAAAATCCAAAAGGATACGTCATAGGACATAAATATAAATAATCAGCGGGACGAGCTGAGTCGATTTAACCATGTATGGCCTTCTGTATATGTGTATATGAAATAGTCCTTTAGTTTTTGAGATTTTGATCTGAATTTTTGCACCTGTCCGATATCAAACCACCATGACATATAGCTGCCATACAAACTGAACAACCAGAATAAAGTGCAAATATAGAAAGCTTCTTCATTTCACAAGATATCTTTTTCAAATTTTGTATTGGTTTTTGCCAAAGATAATGGTACAATAATCAAGGAAATTGTTAAGATCGAGATACTTTAATGTATGGCTGCAATACGAACTGACGGTGCAAAATTCTTCTAACGAATCTTTTGTATTTATTAAGCATTTTATAGCTCCAGTGCATCCGAAGTTAAATGTTTTTGGTTTCTGCCAGTTATTATGTTGAATATTAGAATATTATTTGCTGCTTATTATTCCAGTGTGACACATACAAAAACTAATTATAGTTATATAAATGAGGCGAGTATTTTTCTAAGCTCTTTGTTGATATACCGATCTTAAAGATTCAAAAAAGGCATTTCAGTAAAAATATATTATTTATTATTATATTACTGTAGAAGTATTGTTTATACCCTCGGTTCTCTCTGAATAGATGTCACAAAATTTTTACGCTCAAGAATTTCTATACAATTCAGAAACCTGGTCAAAAAGACGTAGAAAACAAATTTTATTAGTATTTGATGAAATTTTGACATTGTTCCAGTTAAGATTAGCTCTCCAAGGCAGGTTTAAAGACTTTTTGTTTGACGTTCCCTCAGTATGGTCGTAGATTCTCCAGCCCATGTAGTCTGTAATATTATTCTTGACGTTGTTCTAATGGCCATCTATAATAAGAAAATGTGACTTCTCAAATACTCAATAAAAAAACTTGATCTAATCCCATAGAAATGTCAACTCCCGTTTCATGTGAAATTATTACAATAATGATGTATTTTAAATGCCGCTCAAGTGACTTTGAAGCTTACAAAAGCCATTGCTGTTATTTGCAACACGCTTGACACGAAATGCCACGTTGTGCCAATAAACCAAAATATGCATGAAAGAGGAAAGTTTCCGCATATCGTAACTGTAGATGAATATATAGGGTATATTTTTTAAAGGTGTAGAAATTTATCTTAGATGGCTAGTTGTCAAATCTGCTGGTAGAAAATGTGCTTGTCATATTATATATTCTTAACCCACTTTGGTCAATTATTCCGCCAAGACTTGTACCGTAGAAATCTAAGAAAGAATGAAAATTTTTTAGAAATTTTCGTATCGAGATATAAATAAATAAGAAGAAATTCCCTAGGATTACATCCAATTTGACTCGGCTGGAGATAATTACTGAAATTTCACAAACTTTTGCAAATATTTTTTTGTTCTTGTATTAATTTTCCAGAGTTTTAATTGAACTAAGAAAATATATGCCTCCAAAAAGACACCTTTTACATGAAAAACATTGATATGCAGCCACGCAAAGTAGGCAACTTGCCACATAGCATTAGTGGCAAAGTTGTGTTGCATACACATTTAAAGTTGTCACATGCAAGCACGATTACAAAGCAAAAACAAGAACCAATCACACGAATCCTGCATGGAATTCGCTTTCACAAAAGGAAGAAAAAGATAAATTTCTCATATTGCAGCATAAAATTACGATTATGATTGACAGCTACGTTGCAACTGTGCGGCTGCCGCTTTTGGTGCCGATACTTGCCGCTGCCACTTATGATTCGTGCAACCCCATTTTGGCACATCAATCAAACAATCAAATTTTCCGTCTGTCGGCGCCACCATAAATGTACCGTGCAACATGACTTTGCAGCTTGGCATGAGCATGCAAAAAATTCATACATTTAGACATACATGTGTTTTAATGCGCCACCGTTGCGCCGCGTCGTTTAGTGGCGTTTCTGTTTGTGCAACATGACAGTACAGCAACACCATATGAACACCAAGCGCCTAATAACTGCAACATTTGTAAACAACTTTGCGAATACAACCGCCTCAATGAACGTAACTGGGAATCTATGTCTTTGCTTGGCACAAGCTTTACTGTTATTCATACACACATACATACACAGATGCAAAAATTGACAGTCCCATCGATTGAACCATTTAGCAATCTTTGTGGCTCGATCGCGTTGCCTTACTCGTCGCATAATCAATGGAAAACACTTGTCGCTGCTGTCTGCTGATCGTGTGGCATGCAACGTTTGCTGTTGAATACACAATTTTTAGGTTATCCACGTCTGTCCGCCTCATAAATACATATATCTTGTTGGTCTTTTGTCGCTAGTATAGCTGTGTTTATGAATATTTCGCATTCTCTTAGCTGGACCACTTGAAGACTTGCTTATGATGATTCAGCACTAAAAAAGATGTAGAATATGGTTGTAAGTATATCAGTCTCTTCAAACTTGTCGAACTGATTATTGAATATTTTTACGCTGATCAGGATATAATAACTTTGTCATGAACTTTTTACACCCAGTAGGACACTGTGACGAGTCGAGTGGACTTAGCCAAGTCTCCCCAAAAAGATTAAGATTTGTCGGAAGCGTCAATATCGGTAAACCATGCAGCATAGATTCGGGTGGGTAAAAAACAGAATATTTTTTTGCTTGGTACTCGTACTCTGAAAAATAGGTTCTTACATACTTCTAAGAAAGTCTCTCAAAGTATGAGCACTTAATTGTAATGGGAAGGTCCCCAGCATTACATTTTAATATTTTTTCTTTATCATCAGATTTCTCTCTCTAAAAGCGTAAGTTTGCCACCTAAGCCTTGAGATCAAGCGCAGAATAACTCTTGCAAACGGGTGCCGCTTTGGGATCGGCAGACAAATGAAAAGCAGGTATCTCTCAACGAACAAAAATTACGTTCTCCATATGTCTTATTATTGCCGTCCTAGTATATAGCGCAGAAACATGGAAGATGACGAGCCGAGATAAGAAAGCGCTTGCAGCATTCAAGAGAACTATTCTCCGTAAGATATAAAGGATGGAAGAAACTGGAAAAGTTTTGTGTGCGGCCTTTAGTTGTTGTAATGACGAAGAAAAATAAAATTCTGCACAATGTGGTTTTTAGTGTACTGATTTTGTAACGGAAACCGCAATGAAACAATTGGTTAGGAAAGCACATCTAATATGAAACTACTATACTTTATGGAACATATCGTTTTATGTGTTTTTGGCATAGTTGAACGAATAAATCCCCTTGAAGAAAGCGATTCTTTGCTTCAACGCGTTTAGCCAATGTAAAAAATTCTGTTAGATTTGACTAATCTTGGAATATTCAGGCAGCAGAGTCTTATTTAATTCAAGCATATTTCGCAAATACTTTATTTTTTCCACCGAAAAGCAAAAGGATCTAAGGCTTACAACCCAAAACGATGTAAATGATAATTTTGTTTTTTATTACAACAACTATTAATTTCACGCTGTGGATAGGCACGACACCTTATACCTGGCATATATTGCATATGTATATTATTCGACATCAATTACTTCGTCACCACTCGTGAATAACACTTAATCAGTGATTTGCAAATTTACGACGATTTCCTTATGTCGGATTAAAATCAACGCGAGGCGAGCGCGATTAACGACAGTTCGTAATTAATCGTGTTACATTTTTTATGAATGTAAAGTGCTCATGTAACCACTAACAGCAGAGCTAAGTATACATATGGGTAATAACATATGTATGTATTTGTTCATGTGTGCATGCACTGGCACGTACCATATGCGAACACCTACACTTCCAACTTCACCATTCAAAACAAAGTTTGTTGCTGTTGTTTTTCTGCTTGCAAATTTTATCCGTGATTTGTTGCAACAGAAACGTGAGTGGAAATCGATTGATTACAAGTGACCAGAGCAGCGCGTGATCCAGTGCAACATTTGCAGTAATTACAAAAGTCAAATTCGACGGCAACGTTGAACCGCATTGACATGTTGCAAGTGCAGCCCCGCCGCTGTAGCAAAAAAGCACTTCCAGTTTCGAGTTTTGGCTAATAAATCCAAAATATACAGACAATTTTCCAGCAATTGCGCATTAAGTAAATGAACTGCTACAACAACAGTGGCAGCTATTGTTGCTGTTGCAAACGGCAATGCTGCTAAGCACCGGGTCAGCACCCAGCGGGTGTTGCAATTTATTTGTTTTCTTATTTGTTGCGTTGTCAGCGCATTTGTTGCTTTCACTCTCCGTGTCGCAAACATTATTGGCAACCAGCATTTAATATGAAAGTGTGTGTGTATCGGTGCGCAGTCACCGGCGACCTATAGAACCGCACATCTCCAGTTCAGCTTAATTTTCTTGCATTTTAATGGCCATCGGTTGCCTTTGCTAATTTTTAATTGCTAATTGTGCAACACTAATTGCACATTGCGCGACAAATCGATGAGTTCTTTTAATTTTAATGCGTCTAAGCAAAAGCTTTTTCTCATTTTTCTTTTACTTTTTGCTTTCTGTCATCGCTCTTTGGGGTCATTGCGGAGTTTCTCACGATTTTGGGTGAATTTCGAGACCTTTGGAGTATTTGGTGTCGTTCATTTATTAATATAATATATTTAAACCATTTTCGGAATTAGTTGAGGTTAGGTCTTCAGAATACTGGAATATAGTTGCACACATTAAGTAACCAATTACAAGTGTCAACTAGTTGTATCCGATATCTAAGGGCTTCTAGTTAAATTTTGTACCAAAATTACGCGCTTAAATGTGAATGAGTATATTACTGTGAAGTCATGTAAATTTGTGCACGATCACTGGAAATTACAAGGCCAATAAGCCTGCTAGGAAAAGTCTCATTACTAAAATTTCGTTGGGAGCGATTCGGTTTTTCAAAGCCCTTTTGCATTCTAGCGCTCTACCTCTACCTCCTATAAGCGCAGCAAGCATTGGTCAACAACCATAAATTCTGCCCGTGCAAGATACTTCTGGCCCAAAGGGACCCGTAAGAGATCCTCTAAATTACTTGAATTAAGTAAAGTCAAGCTCACAGAAATTGTAGGTGTTCCGACTGGATACCATCCAGCACACGGTGCAACTAAAAATTTTGATGGACGCTCTTTACCAACGCTGAATAGCGGAAGGCGGCTGTTGTCAGACAGAGATAGAAATATCTTGATAGACACACCTTTGGAGAACCAGCGAAGTGGTTAGGAATCAAATTGAGCGTATTAATAAATTCGAGTTGAACTCTTGGAAGTTTTTGGGTAACATAATAGAAAAATAATTATTTGTCTAAGTGAGATCCATCGATTTTTTGGATCAACCTAACAACGACCTAACAAGACTTGTGAAACTAAATTATGTAAATTAAAATTTTTAGTGGATGCGTGAGATAGCTTCCAAGTGCCATCTTCAACCGATTTGAAATATTAAGATTGGGTAAATCGGTGCTGAAGCTGACTGACCTCAGCCTGAGTATGTGTCCGTATGTGTTAAGTCACAATTTTGTCATTTCGTGTATTTGTAACTTAGCAGGTTTTTCAAAAATTATCTGGACACTTTATGTAGGCATGCAAATGATACTCTTATTCAGGCTCTCAAAAATAATTTAACAAACAAACATTAAGATTATAGATACTAAATTCTTGGATATATGTGTCCAGATTTGAAACATGTTGTTTAGTGCTCCAGATAATACATATAATACATAATATAGGTGCCCCCTATAAGAACAATATTTTTTAATATTTAAAAAACATGCCATTTATTCGGTAGATTATGAAGCGAAAATTAATTTATTCTTTTGGCATTTGCTTATATTTTAGAATGTAATATAACATAAAATAGAAGAAATTTTTTGCATTATATCTTCTTTCAACGCGAAAAATAATCAAATCACGTGAAAACTGTCTAATTGTCACAGCAACTCAAAGAAAATATATGTCCAAATGTTTAATCTTCATAATGTCCACTCACAGCCCACGGTTTAACCCAAAACAAATATCAGCAAAAGGATCACATTTCTATTAGACAGTGACAGTTGAAAATACGTACTCAGGCACACAAACACATACACACAAGCGAACAAATATCAGCAAACTTGCTGAGAGAACAATCATCATTTCCTTCATTTTCGCATGTAAATGCTTGTCACTGGTGCTGCCCACCAGCTATAAATATCAGCGGGACCATGCACAAACACACACACCATTACATATATATTTGGTGTTTTTGCTTGCCGTCAAAACTGGCCGGTAACATTTCCTTTCTAGTTTCACGCGATGCGGCAACAGCTACATCCCGCCATGCTGCTTTTAAGCGCTGACAATACATGTCGCATGTTGTTGCATGCCGCTTGTTGCACGTTGCCTGCCACGTTGCTGTCGCACGCCTGACATTTTTGCGCCCAAATGTAGCGCATGCGCAATGAAAATCACATCCATAATGTTGCATTTCACCTCGCCAGGGAAGTACAAGTGTCTATGTGTGGGTAACAAAGCTTGTGCTATATGTGTGTGGGCAAACTTTCGCGGGTACCAATGTGGTAGACATGACATTTCGCAGCGTTCTTATCTTCGTTTATTGTTGTTGTCACGTTGCTATTGTTGCTGCTTTTGTGATTTAGTTTGCTTATGGTTTTAGTTTATTTATTGTTGTTGTTATTTGACTTTGCTTTTGGCATTTTGTGTTGTGTTGACAGCTGAAAATTGGCAATTGTTTATTGTAGCGGAGCTCAACTTACGTGTGGGCTTCTAAGCACAAAGGACATTTGAACAATCAGCGACCGTACAACCTTCTCAGAGATCGAAGTGAGCTGTTGTAATGTGATACTGGAATTTAGATTCATTCGCAATGGTGGAGTAGCATAATAGAATTCCTATAACGAAACGTTTCGATTTTTCATATTTACAAGCAGCGTTCCAAAGTAAAGAGGACTTTTCGAATCTAGCGCCCCCTGTGGCGCCATCTATATGTCGACTGGTGCTTTAGAATTTGCTATCTTTATCGATTGTTCAGTGAGAATTTCATGATATTTCATAGATGATTTATTGAAGTGAAGTTATTACGTTTTAAGTGCCAGTATGTTTGTGTTATCGGTGCGAAAATGAGCTTCGAACAAAGAGCCAACATTAAATTTTGTTTTAAAATTGGTAAAACTTTTACCGAAACGTTTAAATTGATGAAACAAGTTTATGACGATGATTGCCTATCCCGTAGCAGAGCGCACGAGTGGTTTCAACGTTTTCAAAGTGGTCGTGAGAACATAAATGACGATCAACATGTGGGCCAATCAAAATCCGTGATCACCAGAAATTCCATCGAAACAGAGCGTGAATTCATCAAAAATAAGCCGAAATCATCATTGAAATTCATGGAAATGGAATTGAACATCTCCAAAAAAAGGTGTGTGTACAGTTTGTTCCGCACAAATTGACTGACGACCAAAAATTGCTCAGAATACAACATTCGAAGGACACTTGTGACCGATTATTTGACCAAAAATCACATTTTAACCGTTAACCACTCCCCGTATTCACCTGATATGGCACCGTGCGATTTCTTCCTTTTCGGAAAAATGAATTTGCCTATGAAAGGAAAGCGTTATGCAGACGTAAAGGCCATTCAAAATTCTTGCACCGGCTTACTGGCGGCCATACCGTCCAATGAGCTAAAACACTCGCTCGACATGCTTTTGGACCGTGCAAAAAGCTGTATTGAATAAGAAGGAGACTATTTCAAATAAAATAAATTGATTTTGCCGAAAAAACATTTATTCTGTTTTTTGTTTAAGTCCTGTTTACTTTGGGACGCATCTTGTATGAAAATAAGTTTCTTGGTTTAGTCGTAGGGACTCATTGAAAGATATATGAGAGCGGTCCTTTAAGTGCTTAGACTATAAAAGATCATAACAAAAAACGGAAATAACAATTCATTCCGCCACATAGTCAAATGAGGCTGGTTGGTTATAAAACTCGTCACCGAGTCGACATCGTTGTACCCTGTGACAACTGTCAATGTGTTTTACATGGGATCCTGCACGGTGCTCAAAAGCACAACGGATCAATACAATGCGTCGATCAGCGCCCTGAAAATTGGGTAAGGATTTTCAGTACCAATTGGCAGTGCGGTAAGGACACACTAACCACCTTGGTAGGGCTCGAGGCCCATCTAAAACCTCTGCCGTACTTTGGGTCGGCACCCGGTTGCAATGCAACTCCACATTCGACTGACAAAGTCAGTTCTTCCCGCGATTTGGGTTTTAACCACAGCCACCACGAATCTCCACAAAGGGCCAAACCCAATGAGCAGACTGGAGCGAACTCCAGGGGCTACTGCTCCCCGTGGTACCAGGTTAAAGTCTTTGGTATGACCTTGTAGCCGAGGCTACGACCAGTTGAGCCTCCATACAGCCCTGGACTGGTGGCCAGGATCTTAGTCGCCTCTAACGACAGGCATGCCTTACCGCGGGTATATTCGGTTTCCCCTCGAACCCGAAGGGGTCCCCCCGTACCCGCAGGGGGATGTACCCTGTGACAATTAAATTCCACTATTTCATTGTTTCCAGCCCCTAGTGTTTATTAAAGAGCCATGTTCCCACGATGGTCACGTCAATACATTACGCTGGTCGAACTCGATATTTTTTAACTCTTCTCTGTAAGAGGTCTTTAGTAGTCATCATGGAGAGACATAGAACCAGCAAAATTGATTTAATAATGCAGAAAAAATAGCATATATCTCACCCCTAATAAATCATCTACGACTAGAATTTTGCACTAAATCATTTCATGAATGAATAGTAAAAAACTTTGTTATAGATATCCACAAATAATGCTCAGATATAATAGGATGCATCCATTAGTTTTTTTTGTGACGTAAAAGGTTTAAGCAATTTTATATCCACATCAAGTAATCATGTTTTCATTAAAACTCTCCGTGACATTGTACCAGAACGTGTTCTATTATTGATCGAAAATACATTATGGAATGAAATCGTTAATTTCTCTGAATTTATTTGTTGTATTATTTTCCTGTAAATCCGCTATATGAAATTTTTGTGTTTTTTATTTATTTATCATCAATTATAAATAATTACTTTCAAAACTTACCGACAAAGCTTGTCAAGACGCCCCTTTGATATGCTTAAAATAGTTAATAAAAAAAATATGTCGAAAAAGCTATAAAATAAATATAAAAAACTGTAAATTTAAAAGATTAGAAATAGAAAGCTTTTGCAAATGTCTCGAAAGGAGCACCTACGCAATATTTCTTATAAGGAAATAACTCTGCGCGAGTATTTTGCGTGGCTGAGTTGTGAATAAATGTCTGAATAATAATAGAATAGAAACAATTACACTGCGTGGTCAACATCCATTGCACAATTAACCAGTCACACCTGCTGTCGCTAACATGAATTGACCAAAAATTGTTAGAGGAGGCTAAGCTATATGTTGTTGCGCCCATATACATAATACGCATATGAAGAAAAAAAATTCGAATCTGCATGGTCATAAGGAAATTCCAAATGTTTACCTACCAAAAAGGTGCATAAGAGAATTTCGTTAGTCTGTTATTTAAGCTTTATTAGCAATTGTTTTTTCAGTACCAGTTCTGGACAACCAATGTATTAGTTCGAGTTCCATAAAGCTCTAAAGCAGTCACCTACATTCGCCTAAATATTTTTTATTTTGAAAATTTAACTACTCTTTCTTTCTCCCCTATTTTCGAAATCAGTGTATAGGTCACGAGAAGAGCAGAATTTGAAGGAAAACAAAAATGAGAAGTCGTCTTTCTGTAAAAAAGGATTAGATTTGATTCATTTATTTATTTTTAATGACTTTTGTACAATTTCGAACAACACCTGAAGTACATATTTCCGAGGGCAACTAACGTAGCAAAGGTTTCTTTTAAGTTAAAAAAAAAATCCCAAAATTTTGATTCAGAAACTTTAAAATCTTTTATGACTAGTGATTTATTGCCATTGAAAATCAAAGCGGAGACGATCCGAACATGCATTTTTCCATCAACTAAAAAGTGTTTATAGTTGTACGGCATGAATCTAAGGCTTTTCAAATACTGTCGAGATCTCCTTAAATATTCTGTTATAACAAAATTGAAGAGATGTGCTACGGGAAACAGAGACAATAGGCTTATAGAGATTCTTGTTAAACTCAAAATGGCAACTGAATAAAAATATAACTAAATGATGAATATAACAATCACACACTGATTCTGCAACGATTGCATTATATATTTGGAAACTTAAGCTGAGCATTTAAATAGCTCCCTTTTTTGCCTTCCACTTGGAAGTAATAGATGTAAAAGGAAGATGTAAAGGTTTTACTACTTTGACTACGGGTTGAAAATGTATTGAAATGATGACTACAGTTGCATTTTAAGGGGTCAGAAGCGTAATCTTTTTTCAATTTTTTTTCTGCGTTTTCTGTACACTTATACCCTTAGAATTAATGCAGAAACCCACTTTACCAATGGAAGGTTTCGAAAAAGGCCCAAAAATAATAGTACCACTCGATGTTTGGAGCGCTCGGAGTGCACACCTATGTATGCTTTTTCAGTACCTCAAACTTTAAACGCGTTTTTCTCTAAACACAGTTTTTTAAACTGGCGGACATGATTCTGGTCGAACAACTCAAACGATTTGCTTATTTTTTTTTTTTAAATGTTCACAAAACTCCTGGCTATCGTCTCTACTAGATTCATAATTTTTTATAATTTATTGACAATGCTATGACAAAATGTATGTAAAAAACATGAGGAAAAATTAAAAAAAAACGTTAATTACTTTTTTATTTATCAACATTTTTTCATGATTCTAGTAGATACGATAACTATTCACGTACTTTATAAGAATAAATTGGGTTTTTGTGTTTCAGATGATCCAAACATGAGAAATCGTGTCCGCCAATGAAAAAACTCATTCACGCAGCCATTCTCCTTTGTTTATAAACTCCACGATATACCTCATAATATGTGAAAAAAGTTCTATTGTAGAATGAAAATTTCTATGAAAAAAAAAATTTCAAAAAAACATGCCAGGTTACCCTACTGACCCCTTAAGCGGAGTAATCAATATAAAAGGATAGCAACCTGTAAGATATGAAAGCAAATCTGGTGAAAACAGGGAGTAGAAATAGTGGACTTGTCAAACCGAATCTGAAATTTTACTTGGAATAGAAAAGTTTTTATGCTTATGTGGCTTTCAAGCGGTTTGCATCAGCGCCAGATTTAAACATGTTGTGATGAATCCCTTTTTTGTTTTGTGTACTTTGGCAAAATTACCAAAGCGAGAAAAAATATAATAAGGTGTATAGTTAATGGACTAATCGCCGGTGCTTTTAGCAATTCGTTTTCACTTCACACTGGTAATTGTTGTTTGTTATTGTGCTTTCATTTAATTTTAAAGTCATTTGAATATTCAAATCTAACCGAACACTCTCCACCCATTTTGTGATAGTATTTCCTTGGCTATTTCATTCACCTGCTAAGACAACAACAATAGCGGTGTCTAACATTTATATAATTGTTGTTGATACCCGCCGCTAATCATTTGAGCGCTTTAATTGCATTTTATGTCACTGATAAAGCCAAGACAGACAGGCCAAGCGGCTGATACCTGGAGAAGGGGACGGTTCATTGCGTAGTGTGGATCAAGCAGTAAGAAATTATATAAGTATTTTAAATAAAACACACACCCGAATGCACGCAAAGTTATCTTTTTGTGACGGAAAAGAGCTAATGAAACCAAAAACGGGAACACAACAACTGCGATGCCGCTATTAAGATAAATCAAATAGCGAAACACGGCGCTCAATTGAAGTTTGAATGGAAATGTCGATCAGTGGCCAAGCAGGAGCAGCGCACTACCATCTAGCCACCGCTCGGCTTCTCGGCACAGCCACCTGCCACTATCTCATGGCTGTGGTCAACGAGTGTCAACGTCGACATGTTACGGAAATTCAAGCAGTGCTTGACATTTGCGACAGTCACTGAATACAACAACAACAATGGCAATCGCAACAATATTACTACCATTACTCAGATTGGCGTATGTGAACAGCTCAGTGACATCTTCGGGCGCAACGTGCTTAGGAAATGTTTTTTCGGCTTGAGACTCGCGGATCCGTCGCAGCAATAGAAGCAGCGCTCACTCGTGTCTGCTTGTGCGTCGATTTATTCGACCAGATGCAAATCACAGCCGCGGAGCAGAGTGTTCGCATTTTTGCTTCGGCTATTGCTCTGCATGGGTTCAATTTCATGGAATAATTGAATGAGCGACACTTGCTGTTAGTTTGGGGCAATTGCTGGACATGAATG
The DNA here is from genome assembly GCF_024586455.1 of Bactrocera neohumeralis. NCBI lineage: Eukaryota > Metazoa > Arthropoda > Insecta > Diptera > Tephritidae > Bactrocera > Bactrocera neohumeralis. The sequence goes on along the minus strand of NC_065919.1, from coordinate 77,334,200 downwards.
ACATTCTATTGCGGCAATTTAAGGACTACACTGAGCGATAAAAGTATTTGAGTAAGCACAGAATACGAGAATACTAAGATTTACCTCGATTAATAGTAAAGTTATCTGTTGGCTGATAAATTTGTCAAATCAGAAACGGCAGAACTATTGTAATCTTCGACGAATCAGACAAAATAGGATAACTAAATAAAGGCAATGAGATCTTGGATATACTACCAAGGAACAATAAGTTGCTTAGTTCTTGAGCAATAATTTGTGATAGCTAGGATGGAGCTTTCTTTGTGAAAAAATATAACGGACAGCGAGAAGACAGCATTCTGAACTATTCAGGTAGAATAGTATTCTAGACTTAATAATATTCTAGACTTATTGGAAACAATTTAAAATTTCTTAGCTTTGGCTACCAGCATGTGACCTCAAGCACTGATTTTCCTCCAATAAATAGTTCTTAACCCCAAAATAATTTTCTTACCATTTTTTGGGTTTAGTGTAAAATTACCAGCAAATATTTGCAGTGTCGGTCACTTAGTGCAGGTGTTTATCGGGAAATTGAAAAGCGATCGATAACATATTCTTCAACGAACGACAGGCGCGTGATACATTCCGACGATAGAGAGACCAACTGTGACGGTGAACAGCTACAACCACGAAATTATAGACAACAATAAGGCAAGCAAAATGAAATGAACTAGAATTCTTGACAGAACTGGATTGCTGCAGAAAGCCACGATCGCTGATATAACACTAAGTCTAAATACAACCACGCTGATGTATGTGAGTCAAATGCTTCAAAGCGTATGGCATTAATTCAAGCAGGCCTTTGGTGCAGCGTAAAAACCAAACTGGAATAATAGAAAATTCTAACAAATTTTAACAGTCGCTTACGACAACAATGGAAAGCCTTGAATTTCAAGCCGCTGTCACTAAGAGTAGCTGGTGCAGAGAACGTATATTATAGAGAAGGTTCACGACGCCGAGAATTTAGGGATATTTCAATTTTGGGATATTACCTGTTTTGGATGGGTGCATTTCACCACAGAAAATTATTAGCGCATTTCACCATTTAACATCAGGGGCACGACAATAACAGAGCTGAGTAGTTATTAGAGCCAATGGGAAAAAATATGTTAATTTCAATGTTTAGAAATGTACGCTTACAGATTCCCTTTTCTACTATGCGCAAACGATGCTGCATATAATTTATAGATCGGTATACATATGTATGTACATATATTTGTTATGAAAGCACATACGTGTGTACATACATATGTATGTATGTATATATTTTAAGATTGAGCTATTTTATGATGAATTGCATATAATCTTTGCAAATATATAATTCAATAAGATTTGTATTACTACCTAAATATGCTTTTTATATAGGTTTGGTACGACATACATACATATGTATATTTATATACTTAAATAAATATTTGCTTTGGTCATTAAACTTTTCGATATCATGTTAAAAGACCAAGCGGTCGCACATTTGTCCATATATAATTATGTGTGCATGTAAACAAATATGACAAACCATACGCATAATGTTTGTAAATTTGTCTACATGCAACATATGTACACTCAACAGAGAACGTATATTATAGAGAAGGTTCACGACGCCGAGAATTTAGGGATATTTCAATTTTGGGATATTACCTGCAGAGAACGTATAAATTTACGTTCTCTGGCTGGTGTTTGGAATTGCATCAATTTCAGTGACAATCGTATTACTGCGGTCAACTTGCCAATGGTTGAGCCGACTGAAATGAAGTCGTCGAATAAGAGACCCAACTTTCATTGAACACTGTTGTTGCTCCCAAAGCATAAACATTTTACCTTATTGTCGGTCAATTTAGCGACTGTTCGATTGTTGATGGGTGTGGTTTTTGCTTAGGGAGAGAAATTTAAATTCAACTAAAGAAAATGTGCTTAAGTACGTATGCTGGGATCACGCAGTGGCGGTGATATTGTATGAAATATGCATACAATAAATTTATTATATTACATTAGGGTGGAAGGAAATGTATATTTCATTTTCAAATCTTCTAAATTGTCCTTAAAGTAGAAAATCTGCCTTTAAAAAGTAAATTTTGGTGCTGATTAGAATTATTTATGATGTGTTTGGTGCAGAGTTCACGTAAACTTAAAATAACAGAAGTAAGTAATTTATATTTAAAGCGCTGAAAACAAGAAGGAGGGAAGGAGGTTTTTACTAAAGTAAGTTCCCAAAAATTTTTCCGGGGTTCGTATACCCACCCTCTTAGTTTAATCTGAATAATCTTTTCTATATAAAATATATTTCTTACCGAACACATACCAAAAGATTTGAATCTCATATCTGAAGGTTTTTTGGTTTGTCAAAGATCTGCGACCAAACTAACTCCTATTTGATGTGGACGAATATTCATGAAATTCTTCAGACATATTATTCGGGTGTATCAAAAATGACATTTACAGAACGTTGGATTCAGAACTGACAAAATTTTATTAATGAAATTATCTATATTGATAAAAAATTTGGTGTTCCAAAAATATGTTTGTCAATATTACTTTCAAATATCTAGTTAATAAGAGAGCTAGGCTTTTTCAACTGTTTAAAGATTTGGATGGGATCTAATCAGATCCTGTACAAGCTGGGCAAAAAGTGATGAATATCTGTCAACTGGCATATCTTATAATTCAGAATTTATGGAACTTTGAAGTGCCGTGTAATAACTTTTATTTATGAAGAAATCACTAGCATATATTCTTTCGTTCCAATTAGTTGCGACTAATAATATATAGTAAGGCAAGAAATATAAAAAATTGGGTTAATGTTTTCCGTATCTCCCATATAGATATCTAATATAATACTTTCAAACTTCCAGTTGGCTTTATGTCGTATATATTAGTCAATATCTAAGATATCTTTGCGAAATTAAGTTATTGTATAATATTGAATATACTATGGCTTAATGGCAAAATCTGTGGAAGTTGTCTACGAATTACTCCAAACCCCAAATACTACACATAATGATTTTCGTTGTTCTAACAAACCATATGCCCAATATTTTGCAATGTATGAGTATTTAAAAATATGTTATCCAATAAACTTGAGCTGTGCCAAAGGTTAAGGCAATAAAGCAGACCTTTCACTACCCCAAAATAGCCTATATAGTGATTTTCGAATTTTTATCGGCTTTAAACCGTTGAGATTGGTAAAACCAGTTTGATATTTTAATGAAATTAATTTGAAGAATAAACAAAAAATACGCGGCTTGGCGCTTTACATATAAGGAGTTGGTGTAGATCTTGATCTAAACCTCATATTACTAATAAAATCAATTTCCATCCTCTAATTGTCATTTTCCACACTAAATAAATATGTACAAATTTATGTACAATATTAAATTCAATTTCATTACTTGAGTTCATATCACATATATATTATAAAAAAGGACTCGAAAGTTGTAAATAAAATGCAAAACATTTAATTATTAATCAATATTTATTCTGTGGCCTTCAAAGTGATCTCCACCAAATGGTATACACCTATGCCAATGATTTTTCCAGTTCTCAAAACACTTTTCATCGAGTGGCAATTTCAGTTTGGAGAACAGAAAAAATCACAATCTGATAAAACGGTGGTTGAACGATGGTATTCATTCATTTGTTTTCGGCTTTAAATTCGGTGGCAATCATACTCTTTTTGAAAAAAATTCAGCTTTATCGGGACGAGTTGAAAAGGAACGCGTTTCATACTCAAAATATCCACCAAAATCATTCCTTGAGTTCTCTTGCCATCTCTCTAACACCTGTCTGACGATTTTCAAGAACCATATCTTTCAGTTCTTTAATATTATCATTAGTTGAAGGGATCGAAGATCGTCCACAATGGATATCACAGTAAGCCTTTTTCAACATTCGCAACGATTTCGCTCACGAAATTTGGTTAGAAATACAAAATTTGTGACAAATTGTTTCTTCGATATTTTTATCCATTGTAAAACTCTCAACGCACTACTTAGGTGTACCGATTTTTGTTTTTTTATCTTAATGTATAATTTATAAACGTAACTGTCATAAATTCACAGGCTTTTGTTATAAGCGCAAATGTTCGAAAAATCCTTCACTTACATATACTGACACCAAAAATGTTCCCATTTTGTTTTTTGCATTTCCTAGTATATATGTTTGTATGTAGCTATGCCTTTGTGAGCTTTATTGCCTGTCTGCAGTAATTAATTATATTCGTATAAATGCAATGTTATTTGGTTCCATTTCCGTGGGTTAGCACATGTTTATTTGTTGCGGTACACATGTTGCATGCAACAAGCAAATCAAATCAACTTGTTTAACGCGGCAGTCTGCGTGCCACTAATACGACGGCCGACGCTGACTCGCATTTCGCTTGTATAAATTAAATTGTCATAACCTAAAATTGTTTGATTTTTAAACGCGATTTTAAAAATACACTTATATTTGTGTTGATTGCTCGACTTGCCTTTATATGGATTTGATTTCGCAGTTGGACAAGTTTTGCATTTTAGCGTTTTTAATTGACAGTTGAATGAAAGGCGGATGAAAAAAGTGGTTTTTGAAGTCATGTTTTGGTTCAAATATTTGATTTATTTTTTAAGGGGTTGCAAGGGCTTACGGGTTTTAAAAATTCGACTTTTATTTACTTATTAATTTCTACAACACCTCTAGAATATTGTCCTAAATTTTCAAGTTTATCCGAATAATAGTTTCAGAGATACAGCCTAAGTGCGCCTTCTTGAAATACGTTTTTCTCGAAACTGTGTTTTGGTAGTCGGTTGGCAGGATTCTCGAGAACTACTCAACCGATCTTCACGAAATTTTACACAGGTTTGTGAGATACAATTCTTAAAGACTTGCACGAAGGATTTCTTTTTCGATTACAACTATTTGAAAAAACAAATTTGGCGAAATTTTAATTTTTTTGTAAAAATGATTGCCAAAAATCCAAATTTCAGTTCTTTAAAAATGAAGTCCAGTCTCTGTCCAAGTTCCAAGTTAAGGTTTGAACTAAAACACGTATTTTTTTTTACTTTAAATGATCCTGTAAGGAGTTATCCTGCCAACGGGGCTTTTTACCATGGGGTCACCGGAAATGGCGTTGCAATGACCGAGTTTAAAATATAATATTTTTTTCCAAAAAATTCAGAATTTCTTTTTTAATTTTTAATAAAATATTTGTTTTTTTTATATGAGAAAAGATTTTGTGAAAAAAGACTGGACCCGAGGAAACCCATATAACCGTTTAATCTGCTATTATTGTTATATTTATATGTATATTTTTCCTCAGTCATCTCTAAGTTTCTTTAGAAGTCTTCCCTTAAATAACTTTTTTTTAGATTGCCTCACTATTCGTTTTAAAATATTTTAAAACTTTCTGGAAGTGTCTAGAGTGTCTTAGTCAGTCATTAATATTTGCAAGTAGCTGACTTGCGAACATTTATATTCCAGAATACCCAGGAATGCAACTACCATTAATCACTGGTAAGTTAAGTAAGAACTGTAAATGTCGGAGTTGCTGCTGATTAAGTTACGAAGAAGAAGAATGCTGAGGCACATTTAGGAGGGTTTGAGTGTTAGAAGAAAATTTTTTGTTTTAATCAAAATAAGAAAAAAATTATGCGAGAGCATTGTGTGCGCGACCCCACTCAAAAGCTTATGGAAATAAGCCGCGATAAAGTGCACACTTGCAAAAAACAAAATACATATTTGAATACAAGTAAAAGTGGTTGGAAGATAAATTCAACCTTCCCCCATTTAAGCTTTTAAGGTGGAAAAAGGAAGCTTTATGTTCATCTGTGATTAAAAGGTAGTTCTAAATAAGTAAGCTTAACCTTTTTTGACAACGTATAGGTGCTCACGACAAACGGGAAGGCAGTAGGTACAGCCATCATAAACGTTTGATATTATATGCTTAAACAACAACATAATAATTGTTCTTTTTGAACCAGAACCTAGAAATGTTTAGTTTAAGAAACTTTTGTAATTTAAAAGCTGCTTGGCTATATGTATTTATGGATAAATTTCTTTTGTGTATGCAGGAATAACTATTTAATTGCAGCATTCCGCTTTTGCAACATAATGCTAATATTCTAAGCACTCACAAACATTTAACTATCAATCAATGTGTCTGACATTGAATTCCAAAGTTAAACAAATTGCACTTACGAAGCTAAATTTGAGTAGTGATGAAGTGCAAAGTTTCCACATTTTGACAGACACAAATGACAGCTGCAAAATAAGGTTTGATTTTATGTGCAAATTTATAACTGCATGTGTTAGTCATTAATATGTAAGCGGTCGTCGGCACACCACGACTTTTGTTGCAACTTACCGCATGATGGAAATATAAATGAGTATGTATGTACTTGCGAGTTCTTATGTGTAGTCACTGTGATAATATTAGCAAATAGTGGTGGAAAAACGGTGGCAAAAACTTTATGGTTCTCTTCAATGTGAATACACAGTAAAAAGGTCAATGATGATTATGTGCTTAGTGCGCTAGTATTTATTTTAATTATCATTACTCAGCTATGTGTTGTAAGTACTTAAGCATTAATTGAATATTGGCAGTGTGTTATTGCGGTTGGTAAGGTTAGTATGCTTTGGAAGAAATATGATATAAATTTAGTTTTTTTGTGACCTTTTATACTCAGTATATCATGGGTTAATAAGCAGTAGTTCGTAGTAGCTTTTGAAGAAAAAATTGCAATGAGTGTGATTACGCTAAAATTTATACTCGGCGAGTAGTTAAGAAGAAGATATAACCATATTCAATATAGTTAAATAACTACAGCTAGTGACATATAGCAGCTAATATAAGAGTACTTAAAAACAAGAAAAAAAACGTTAACTTCAGCTGAAGAAATCTCGCCAAATGAAAAAGATTTCTACACTAGCACTTTTCTCCGTCCGTTCAGTTTGTTTGGCAGTTATACACTATGGGCGTTTTCTTGAAATAAGCCGATCTTTGAGGAGTCAAAGACGTGTGGAAAATTTTTGATCGGTTTCTCAAAAATCGAGGGATTAGTTTGCGTTCAGACCAAACCATGTAATTTATAAATAACTGGCATACTTTGGAGTACTAAATATATATGTTTCTTGGATCTTGTACTAACCATACACAATAGTTATACAATTTTGTTAAACAAGTTTAGTTTATCTATATATGAAATGAGAAAATGTGTACTGGAACTCCATATTTTCAAACAAAAACTTAAATTTTATTGGAACTAAGTGCGATTTTATTAAATTATCTGCGGAAATAAAATAAGACTTAATATTCATATAATATCGTATTTATTAAAATAAAAAAAAATACTCCAGACTTTACATCTATTCTCTCTACCAAAGGTTTCCATTCTCTTTTATTAAATTAGTGACAATTTTCGTGAACCTACTCAGCCTATTAGTCAACCGTGGCAGAGGAATTTCATTCTAAAAGCGAATCTAGCACAATTACTTATGGAAAGACACAATACATTTGAAAGACCCTTCTTTTCTTACCGCCCAAGAATCGAATTCACAGCTCATAACCACATATGTTCGCACGTAATTAGTTCTAACTGATGTGCTATTCTTATTGGAGAAGCTCAGTAATGACAGTAAATTAACATTCAATTAAAAGAGCAACAATTCTTAATCGCTGCAAATGCAAATGATGGCACAATGCTAAGTGCACGTAACCACTTGTGAGTACCGAGCACTTGAGAGTTGTATCGTGTCCATATCGCGTATGGGTACATATGTTTGTCTAACTAATGGCCAAGAATTCAGTTAGTCATAGTGAATTAATGGCTGGCATTGGCTGAGTTAGCAGATGAAACGAGTAATTGCTGAATTGCTGCCGCTTAGCTGTCATAGCTGCTGCCAAGAGGAGTTTTTCAGCTGTCAACTTTGTTTGCGAAACGCTCGGATCGAAGCGATGACTTGAAGCAGGCAAGTCGTGTGCTGCCTTAATGGCAACGAAAAAAGCGTCATTAGTTCAATGAGTTGCCGGCAATCCACACATTCGTACTCGTATGTAAATATTAAATATGGTCGCTTGCGTATTGAACAGCAATTGAAGGTTATGTTTGAATTGTGGTCAAAAATGTATTTTAACAAGCAGAAAATAAGTAAAAGAAGAACGTTGGTGTGGTTGAATTTTTCGGCTTGGAATTACTACCAAAATTATTGAGTAAAATTTTGAGAAGGAAAATGTCCTCGTACTTAATAATTATCTGTAGTTATTTCAAGTTGTAAACTCATTTAATGTTCTCTAGATGAGGCCTGTGAAAAGTTTCCAACTTTTCTCTAATTGACCAGTAAGGTGTTAAATTTCATACTTTTAGGCATCCGCACGAATTGGCTTTAATGGATATTTGTATTCTGCACAAATTTGTAACAAGCTCAAAGCATTTTGGTTTTACATAAGGACTGATTATATCTAGGAATATATCCATTATTTGCCGTACTTAAGTCGACCCAACACAATCCTAAGCGCTCCTCAAGCAGATATTTTTAGAAGTTCTCGGCTTAGATAAAAATTTATCTTCAGAATTTTCAGTATCCTTAATTTTTAATGCTTTATAAAGATTAGAGTTTACCAGTGAACTTGTTCACTAGAGGTTTGAAACTGAATGGAGAGACTCTATAAAAAACACAAGTTGGTTTAATGTCTTTTAAAGTATTTCTTTTTCTTGTTAAAAAAGGATTCGAACACTGTCACTGTAACAACTATGAGGTATCTAGAAGATTTTGATAGCATTAATTTTACCGCTCTTTTAATGCTTGTATGGTATGAAGAAATGGATGAACCAAAACTATTGTCGAAAACAAGTGAAAACAAAACAAAATACGATTTTCTTTTAGTTTGAGATTTTAGCTGTTATTATTTGTGAAGAATTCGGCTGAAGTGACACTAGTTGAACAGTTATTATAAATATATACCAATAAAGCTTTAGAATGTGAGATCGTAACATCAAAATACCAAATGGCGAGCTTTAGTTAACAACCAGAGCAGAGAGGAGATGAAAATCACAACACTGTCAGCTGGGTCTAAGAAATTGTATCCCTAGTGATAAAAGGGAACTTTAAGAGTCAAGATACTAGTTTATATATATTATACTACATGTAGGGAACTGGAAAAAACTGGAAAAAACGATTATTAGAAATCTTTATAGAGAACTTTATGTGTTGCTCAGTCATGGCTATTGTGGCACAATACACGCTGCCACCTTATCAAAAGCGAACCCAACTAAAAATGTGTACGTTAAATAGCGCAGTAAGAAATACAACTCCAACCTGAGGCAAGTTTTATATACGCTGACGAGCGTTGCCAATTTTGCTGTACATTATACTTAACCCATTACCGCCTGCCTATAGATCCCGCCGTACGATTTTTTCGAAAATTTGTGGTGAAGTTTATGTAGAACATAGAAGTTGCTCTGCGAAATTTCAGGTTTCTAACTTTCTGCATACCTGAGATATGCGATGTATTATAAAATCCTAAATGGGCTAATAAGGGTTCTAAGTGCACCTGAAATTTAATATACTTGTATGGGACAACCTATTGATCGGCTGTTCGTCATGTGTCGATCAAAACCAACTGTGTTACGAAGTAGATGCAAGTGCAATTGCAATTGTGAAATAGTGCGGGTGTTCAAATTGTGAATAATTTTCTGGTTTTTTTGACCACCTGAACTTTGACCTTGAAAATGGGCACTTATTAATCGAAATTTTGTCCTGTCTTATAAGGAGTGTAAATTACTTTATATTTCCTCTATGATTTAGAAAAAAAATAAAGTCAATATATCTAAACACTTGCGAGATATGATTCTTCGCGTGAACACTGTGCGTGGGTATTTAAATACCCATCGGGCAGAAATGAATTCATTTGGCGTGTAACTAAAGAGAAGAATAATGAAATAAAAATACTAATTTGACCTTTTGCAGCAATTTGCCTTCCTCGATTACTTAGATGTTCATATGCACATGCCATATCTCTACATATATGAATATTCTCTGTTGACTGCAACGAATTGTGTTGTTGTACTAGTCAGCTGAATTCAAAATTGGAAAGGTGCTTTCTTGCTGTCGGACATTTTTATTGTTATTTTGCTTTTATAGCAGACTGACAGTCAAGCCTTCAAATCCAACAGGTGCTTTTGTAGTATTTACCTGAGTTATTGCAGGTTATGACTTCGCCAGCTTATCCGCCAGTTAATGGTCTTTTAGCAGCTTAGCGAAATAGTGGAAATTCATTGTGCTAAATACATATGTTGATCTGTTCTTATGTTGATTAGATATGTAATTTAGAATGTTAAAGCTTTGGCATAGAGACGCATCGAGCCTGGAATCTTATTCTGTATTGACTGTAACATTTGTTTGGATTCGTTTCTGCGTTTAGATTTGAGGCTAAGTTTCGTCAAAAGCAATTGAACTTGAGAGGTAATTAGCCTCAATTTTTCACTCCTTGAAACCAAATTCTGCAGCATTAATACAAATAAATTTAAAAAAAAGTATACACTTTTATTATCATAGACCTATTCCAAGTAATGAAAAACCACTTTCCTAGCCTTTCCTTGCATTTGACCCTCCAGAAACCTGTCTAAAAATCAGCGAAACGTTAGACTATTTAGACCATTAGTGCGATGAGGACGTCGTCTCTGTCATCTCTTTAAATTTTTTTGTTTTGACACAGATTTTGTGTTTAAAAATTTCAAAGTTTTGAAATGCAATTTCTATAAAAAGTCCAAAACTTACCTTGACTGTTTTGAACTGTAAATTATAGGGAATCCAAAATAATTTCAAAATACATAATTAATTTTATATTAAGTAGGCATAACAATCCGTAACAGAACAACCCATTTATTAAGAATTTCAATGATTATTGAATCTGGAGGGAGCAGGAATGTAAACACAAGGGCATTCTTTATGAGGATATATAAAAATCATATTTGTCAGAAGTATTAGTGAAAAAGATCTAGTTCCAGTAAATTTCAATTTTAAGTTTTTCATTGCGTCAACCCACAATTGGACGTTGGGCCAATTGCTAAAGTGAACACCTAACTAAATATATTTTGTATTTTTTAAAACCGCATGAAACCTAACTGCAGCAAATCTGACTCACCGCGCTAAATTTTAAGCCGCGTCATGTTTGTTTGTTTTCATAATGATTGTGTCTCAAAAACAGTTTAAATTTTTTCATAGTTTTTTTCCACAACCTTGAGACCCCTTGTACCCCAACAAGCAAGAATCAGAGCTTCCAACAATTGTCATATGCAATTTAAATTGATTTCTTGTAACAAAGCGTTTAAACTGTTCGCACTCACCACGCCAACACAATACGCACAATTACAGTTAAATTTTAATTTGGATTTGAATTTTTGATTTCAATTAATTTTTATGAATTTGTTATTATTATTTACGATTGCGCGTGACAGTGAAATTTGACGAAGTTGACAAGGTTTTAACGACTGTGGCGGCGGCGATGGCGGTTTTCTAGACTTTTGCTGCAGTTGTTGCCACTGTTTGAGGTATATTTTGTTTTGTTTTTTTTTGTTTTCCAGTTTATTTCAGTTTTCTTTTTCGTTTTTCGTTTTTATTTCATGTTTTATTTTTATTTCAATTTTATTTGTGTTTGTGGTATTTATTTTTGCCTTTTTATGTCTTTTGATTCGATGTATGCAAGTTTTAATTTTTATTGCTCTTTTGAACTTCAATTTATTGAGTTTGTGTTAGTAAACATTATTGTCAAGAATCAAACAAATATACACACAGTTCAATTTGTCGTTTTATATTTGTTTTCTTTTATTTATGAAGTGTCTCCTTCACAATTAAATTGAAATATCGTCCATGAATATGCAAACGCTGCTTTGATCTTGCCTTGTGTACAGCAATTCTAATTTAGTATGTAAATTTTAAATGAAAAAGCTGAGAAAATAAAATGAGTTGTGGTCATACACTTGAGTGTGTCTTGCAGTCTTACCGGAAATGGTAAAAAATTAAAGGTTGTCCATGTTATAAATTGAAATTTTATTACTTATACTGGAAGTTACATAATCAGCAACAGTTTCTTATTTTAATGTTGCTATTTTTATACTCTCGCAACAATGTTGCTAACGAGAGTATTATAGTTTTGTTCACATAACGGTTGTTTGTAAGTCCTAAAACTAAAAGAGTCAGATATAGGGTTATATATACCAAAGTGATCAGGGCGACGAGTAGAGTCGAAATCCGGATGTCTGTCTGTCCGTCCGTCTGTCCGTCCGTCCGTGCAAGCTGTAACTTGAGTAAAAATTGAGATATCATGATGAAACTTGGTACACGTATTCATAAGAAGGTTAAGTTCGAAGATAGGCAAAATCGGCCAACTGCCACGCCCACAAAATGGCGGAAACCGAAAACCTATAAAGTGTCATAACTAAGCCATAAATAAAGATATTAAAGTGAAATTTGGCACAAAGGATCGCATTAGGGAGGGACATATTGGAAGTAATTTTTTTGGAAAAGTGGGCGTGGCCCCGCCCCCTACTAAGTTTTTTGTACATATCTCGGAAACCATTATAGCTATGTCAACCAAACTCTACAGAGTCGTTTTCTTCAGGTATTTCCATATACAGTTCAAAAATGGAAGAAATGGGATAATAACCACGCCCACCTCCCATACAAAGGTTATGTTCAAAATCACTAAAAGTGCGTTAACCGACTAACAAAAAACGTCAGAAACACTAAATTTTACGGAAGAAGTGGCAGAAGGAAGCTGCACCCAGCCTTTTTTTTAAAAATTGAAAATGGGCGTGGCGCCGCCCACTTAACCAAGAACCATATCTCAGGAGCTACTAGACCGATTTCAATGAAATTCGGTATATAATGTTTTCTTAACACCCTGATGACATGTACGAAATATGGCTGAAATCGGTTCACAACCACGCCTTCTTCCAATATAAAGCTATTTTGAATTCCATCTGATGCCTTCTTTGTATAATACGAGTATAAACATTAGGAACCAATGATGATAGCGGAATAAAACTTTACACAAATACGGTATTTGAAAAATATGTAAATAATGATAATGAAATCTCGATTATCACTTTACCATGCGAGAGTATAAAATGTTCGGTGACACCCGAACTTAGCCCTTCCTTACTTGTTTTGTTTTGATTTTTTTTTCATAAAAATTTTTATAATAGTAGAAAAGCTTAAGACTAAATAATTTTGGTCTAATTTTAGGATCATTCATTAATTTAACTTGCCATTTCATATAAATACGTATTTTGAATTTTAGAGTCACCACCAGCCATGTTTAGAATTTTTGATCATTTAATTCTTATAATTTTAATTTCAATTATTTATTTATTTATTTTTTTTTATTTAAATGTTGCCAGCATTCATTAATTTATCTCAACTTCGTTTTAAAATAATTAAAAATATATATTTATTGGATTTTTCAGCTTTAAACCGTTTATTAGTAATATTATAAATGTAGATATATATGAATACCCGTTCGAATTAACTAAGTACCGTAATTACCTCACTGCATGTTTTCAAAGGCAGCGATATAAATTAATTACTAAATACTTTGAAAACTAAGCTGAATGCATTTCAATTAATAAATTATTATATCACCGCTGCAAATGCTTGTGATTATCAGAGGCGTGTCCCATATAATATAATTGCTCAAATACTCTGTATGGGTACTTGGGCATGTTAAAGAATAAATCAGCTGTCCCTGATAATTTCCTGCGAAATACGCTTTATAAATATTAAACATTTTCTATTAACATTTTCTAAGCTTATCTGCAGTCACTGGGTAACTGGCAATTGTAAAATATTTGCGCTCATTTTTTTAACGTTTCTTTTACCTTTTTTTATCATTATTTTATTTTTGTTTTTATATTTGAATTATAACAATCAGTGCGCTACTTCATTGGCCCGCTTGGCAGCACGACTAAACAATTTGTTACACTAATGCAGGTGCAACAAATAAATGAATAAATTTCGGTGTCACTCGCCCATTGCGGCATGACAGACCGCGTGGCAACACATTTCATTTCCATAATATGCTTTATTGCGATACGAAATGGAAAATGGTGCACAATGCGAGTTATGAGTTTTAGAGTGTTTGTATATGTGGAGTGAATGTAGTCATTTGTCAATCGACAAATCATATAAATTTTCAATAAACTAATTTTCTAGGTCGTTCAGACTGCTCCACAGAATTTCTAATACCTTTTTAAAATCACAAAAATTACAAAAATAATTTTCGTAACATTTTAAAACGAGATTCAAAAGTTAACATTTTTTAAATTTTCCAAGTATTTTTTTTTGCACTCTTCGCTTTCATGCGACAGTCACGATCTCTCCATTGAGCTATAAAATCAAATTAGGGACACAATTCGAAATAAAGTGTTAAATATGTAAATATTTGCATTTCAAAATATTTAAAAAGTAAAAAATCAGCAATTGAATAGAAATAAAAAATTCTACGTATTTATAGTTCACATAGTTGAACCAAAATGTGAAAGTAACCAAGTTAAAATAATGCTTCTGTGAAAAAAAATGAAAAATTTAGAATAAAAATACGTTTTTCAACAAAAATAATATATATACATATATCAAAAATAATAAAAATATGGAAAATATGTTAAAAATAATAAACAGTTTTTCGACATTCTGCAGTGTTTTTTACATTAAAAAGAAATCTGATATTTTACTGCAATTTGCTTGACTTTTGTATTCGAATTTGCAATTGATGGCGAAAAATTCAATTTGTGCAATCATTATATACATAGATAAATATACAAGGGAAGTTCCAAAGGACAGGACTTAAAAAAACAGAACAAATGGTGTTGTCGGCAAAATCAATTTATTTTACTTGAAATAGTCTCTTTCTGCTTCAATACAGCTTTTTGCTCGTTCCAAATCTTGTCGAATGTTATGTTTTAGCTCGTTGGCCGGTAATGCCCACCAGTATGCCGGTACAAGCTTTTTGAATGGCCACTACGTCTGCATAACGCTTTCCTCTCATGGGCAAATGCATTTTTGCGAAAAGTAAAAAGTCGCACGGTGTCATATCAGGTGAACACGGGGAGTGGTTGATGGTTAAAATGTGATTTTTGGTCAAATAATCGGTCACAAGCGTCCTTCGAATGTTGGATTCTGAGCAATTTTTGGTCGTCAGTCAATTTGGGCGGAACAAACCGTGCACACACCTTTCGCAAGCCCAAATGTTCGGTCAAAATGCGATAAATCGATGTTTTGGAGATGTTCAATTCCATTTACATGAATTTCAATATGATTTCGGCTCATTTTTGATGAATTCACGCACAGTTTCGATGGAATTTCTGGTGATCACGGATTTTGATTGGGCCACATGTTAATCGTCATTTATGTCCCCACAACTACTTTGAAAACGTTGAAGCCACTCGTGCACTCTGCTACGGGATAGGCAATCATCGTCATAAACTTGTTTCATCAATTGAAACGTTTCGGTAAAAGTTTTACCAATTTTAAAACAAAATTTAATGTTGGTTCTTTGTTCGAAGCTCATTTTCGCACCGATAACACAAACATACTTTTACTTAAAACGCAATAGCTTCACTTCCATGAAATTCTCACTGAACAATCGACGAAGATAGCAAATTCTAACGCATCAGTCGCCACCAGGGAACGCTAAATCTAAAAAGTCCTGTTTACTTTGGAACACATGAGCATGTTCACGTTTATGTACGTATAATATTTCAATACACGTGTTCACAATTAATGATATTGCATACTAACTTCTTCCGGTCATATTGCGGAATCATTGAAACTTTAGATAGGTAAGTCTAATAAAGTTTGCAGACGCTGCACTTCTTTGTCTTCTGGTCTTACTAATTTGGGGCAATGTGTGTTGAAAAATTATTGTTGCTTTTTTGCCCCATTTGTTATTTAGGCGTATGTATGTAGTATATAGGATATGAACCGAAAACACACTTTTGTTTGCAATTTTTTCTATTTGCACAGTTAGGATGCATTTAAAAGAGTCCAGAGCTTGGTGAGAGCAGCGTGCACATAATGCTTTTATGAAAAGAGTTGGAGTTTATTTTTTATTCGTGGTTTTCATTAAAATTATTAATAAATATGTATATACGATTTTAGGAATATTTCGCTCGTACTGTTTCGAACAAGTATTTTTTTTAGAAATATTTTAAACAAAATAGGGTGTAGACCAATTTTTTTGATTTTTTTTACATGGCTGAATTGGTATGATCATGTTTTTAACGTACCTCGGTTTCTTCTCATGGAACTCTTACTATAAGCATATCCTGGTCAGTATAATTTTTTATATTCTATAAGGTATCAAAATGGATTCTTGTACAATACTAATTAAGGATTGCTTGGCGATTTTTCTTCTATATTTTATATTCTATGATTAGAAAAAAATTATTTTAGCTTAGCAACCCAAATGTCGCCTTCTTATCAATATTCATTTATCACAGCTGAGTGACGAAATAATTTCGGTTGCAACTTGTTTGTTTCAGATAAAATCGTTTTTGACGTTAGAATTTTATAAAAATTAGAATGCATCAATCATGCTGAGCTGCTTGGCTTTACATAATATCTCTGTAAATAAAGATTGGAGGAATTATTTTATTTTCTAGTGATTTTTTAAAATAATTCTAAGGTAATAAGACTTGACCTCGTCTTCTTTTAGATTATCTTTAAAATAAATAGGCGAAAGCTATTTTTAAATATATTTTTAGATTTTTATTCAAAAAATATCTAGTATTATATCTTTTCTAGATTTGCACTCCATTTCACCACATTTCACCATTTCTCTAGTACATATATTCTTCTTCACCGCTTACGCGATTATAGCTGAGTTAACGCATCCGAGGCTGGTTGCTACTTTTCATTGGGAGTGTTTTTTACGTTGCGGGTTCCAAACCCAGCGCACAACCCTATGTAGGGGATGTTTCGCCTTCACACTTCAGCTCGCCTTCAAACGGATGTTCTTATGCTACCCAGAGGACACTTGGTCAAAGACCGGAAGTCTTGAGCTGCTTGAGTCATATGTAAAAGACTCGTTTCTGGCCACTCCCAAGTGAATGGCGATCAGAGAACTTTCCTCACTTGCGTGAAGTTCTACACATGACTCCATCCTCCGCCATATATGTATATTGGGTAGTCGAAAAAGTCTTTTCGCATTTGGTCAATAGATGTCGTTGCAGTCGTATACCTCCAGTGCTACCAATTATATTGTATCATACCATATAGTGTTAGAAAAGTGAGATTTTAAGCTTCATTTAACCAAAATAATTTAAATTCGTGGAAGTTGAAAAACAATTTACAGCTGTTCAAAAATTATTGAAAATAATGAAGAAATTCGCTATATTTTGAAATTTTTGTATAAAAAAGGGAAGAATGCCGCACAAGTCACCAATGAAATTTGTGAAGTTTACGGAGACGATGCCGTATCAGTTCGAGTAGCATAACAATTGTTTGCTGATTTCCGTTCTGGAAATTTCGAAATTCCTATTTACACTGATTTTACTGATGGAATAAGTGGTCGACCAAAACGGTACATATTTCTTTATTTACTTATTATTATAATAGCGGGATTCTGTAACCAGTCCCTAGTCTCTATTTGAGACATTTTGAGGCAAAGTCTCAATTTGAGACTAGTTACTATTCACTAAACAGTCTCTAGCGTTAGTCTCAAAATATTGAGACCTGGTAGTTAACAGGTCACAAAACGAAAGAGAACTCTTGTCTGCCATTTTGAATATGCTGAATAGAGATCATCATAGATATTAATCGATTGTCGTTTCTTTATATTTTGTAAGGAACTCAAACACGAAAAGGTTAAAAATAAATCAATTTTACATAAATTTCGTAAATATTATGAAACAAAGTCAACATATATTTTTATTTTCATTGATAATTATGTTTTTTGACTATGTTATAGAAAATTTAATATTTGTTATCGACATATTTATTTTCATTCAAGTGTAAAAACATCTCTGAATAATGAAATGTAATAGATTTTGTGACTGTCACTTACAGAATAGCAATATCATCTCAAGTCTCAAAAATTGTCTCTAACTTAAAATCTCAAATTTAGAGACTTGAGACTGTCTCAAGTAACAGAATCGCAAGTTGAGGTTTGATTAGAAGCACGAATTAATTATTGTGATGATTTGAATTTCAGTGTAAATGAAAAATCTCCAAGTGGTGGCACGAACTTCACTTTCTTTTACTCACCGACATTTAACAAATAAATGAATGAACTGTTAAGGGGGCTTTGCTTGAACAAGTGTCAGAAATCACATCATTAACAGCGTTTCATACATTCAGCTTCGCATTTCAATTGGCTTAAAGGAAATTATTTTCAACTCTTTAACCGACCGCCTTCAATTAGCTTCGCAGCGTGAAAGGGGCGCCACAATTACTCGCATTTTATGAACTTTTATTGAACTTGCGCCGTCGATTGTTCTCAGATTGTTCTCAGCGCTACATGTGCTAAATGGTGAAAGTGAAAGGATTCAAAAAGAAATTTGAAAAAAAAGTTAGACAAAAGATATTGGAGCTAGCAATTTCACCTTCGCCTTCATGAAGACGAAAGTGTTGAAGAATTCTTTAAGTGAGCATTGTTGTAGGAAATCGGCATTGAAATGTTTACTAACTCCTCTTAATGGTGTACTTTTTTTGCTTAGAAATGCCATGAACTGTTTACGGTGAGAATGGAAGTAGAGAAGCTTGTTTTTTTGGGAAAAGGCCGAAAAAATAAATTGGTGACGTGAGAATTTGCAAATAGTTAAGCACATTTGTATATAGTAAAAGAGAATATTTACATTAAGAATTGTCACTTTTTGATTCCGAAAGTTGAGAATTATAATTCTGAACCGAAATTGTGCTTAAAACGTGATCGCTTAGCGAAAATTTAGTGGTTTTTGGGATATCTATTTCGCGCTTCAGCTCGTGTGCCTGCCCACACATGACATCGCATCGAAGAGTAGTAATGGCTTGTAGCAGTTCTGGTTATGTCTACTACCGTTAAAATGCTACAGACATGCATCGTTGGCACAGTGGGTAATTTCTCATAAAATTAATTTTTATTTGAGAATTTTTGTAACTGTTATTTTTGTAAATGTTGTCTGCTCTAAAATATTGGAATTATTATTTCATTCGATTCTTTTTATGCGAAAAGCTTGAAACGGTATAATTTTTTTTTTGGTATAAATTACGTTTAGCACCAAACTCCGTTAAGCCAGCTTTCACATTTTCATGGCTGACATTATATAAGAAGTAGGTATAGTTAGAGATTAACTTTTTTCTCTTATGAATAACCTTTAAAATATATATAAACCCTGGGAAGGATATATTCATTTTGTAACATCAAAAAAAAAAAAACTTCGGAAATCATATGAGGTATATACATGAATAATCAACGTTAAGCGATCAAATACATGATAAAGATCTTTTTAAGACCTTGTATGCTATAAAAAGTGCCTTTGCGAAGGATTTTGTAGCTTCGGTGCAGCCGAAGTTAAGCCATTTTTTGGGTTATACTAACTTTATATTTACCATTATAAATTTAAAATTTTCCTTCAAAGTAACCCACAGTTCGTTTCTCTTCCCACAATCATTGCTTTCTGTGCAGTGTTCGCATCGCCACCGCAAAACTACTTAGCAATGCGGCATTGCATTTATTGCGCTTGACTAATATATTTTCTCACACTTCTCACAATAACCTGGCAACCACAGTGCAATAAGTGAGGTTGGTGTCGCTGTTGGTTGTGTGGTTCTAACCTTTTACTTCCACTTGAACACATACATTTACTCATATATACATATAAATATTTTTGCAGACATATGGCAATGAAAGCACCGTCATACTAAGTTGTTTAGAACTGCGCATGCGCACACATGTAGGAAAATACACGAGCGAACCACGATAAACAGAAGTAAATTGCGAACCTTTTTGGCGCAACTTTGTTGAGTGAAAGGTGTGATTTAATTGATTAAATACCAAAAAACACATGGCTTACTGCCGTACGTCGGTTGGTTATATGTATATGTATATGTTTCCCTGTATAATTGTCTGCGGACATTCTTGTTCACAGAATATTTAGCGGCTATTACAACATTGACTTACGGTGTTTTTCTAACAATAACAAAAGAAGAAAAGAGTTGCTGAATGAAATGAAAGATGAAATAAGTGATTATAAATGCGAAAGAATACAGTTGGCGAATGATATTGTTGTTGGATATTAGGTTTTGGAGTTAGCTAATTGCCAATAAAGTTCAATGTACGCTTAGAATATAGCATTCGTATACGTTAACTATATGAAAGTATGTCATAAACGATCCTTGTCTACAACACATAATAATCTTTTATAATATCCAAGTATAGATTTAGGTGAACCTTATTACTTTTATATTTGAGTATATATTCAGGCTCTTTTAATTTTTGTTGACTATTAAATTAGCTTGGTTTTATTCCAATTTTATTAAGTTTACACGTTTATTTACCTGATCGAAAAATATTAAACTAATTTTCTATGCTCGTGTATACGCCAATAAAGAAGAAAAAGAAGACTCGTATTGAATTATGCATCACAAACATTTAGCGCAACCCTAAATGTAGGCAACGATCGGTTTGGTGAATGCTCCACCTTTGGAAGTATGAAAAATCCACAAAATAGTTATAATTCTTTGGCGGCAATTCAGCTAACGCCTTTCGAATCTGCTAGATTTTTTACTACAAAATTAATTTTTAATTAATTTGTTAGTATAATTCCACAACGTGGATTAGCAAACGTAATATATACTTGTGTATATACAATAGTGTGTATATGGATGTTATCAAACATGTTCCCAAGAAATTTAATGTGATTCATTTTGTTTGCTTCGGTATTTCTAATTGAATTTTAAAAAGAAATTTGGCCGAAAAGAATTTAAATTTTCAATTTGACCGCCGCTTGAAGATATTTGGGTCAACTACCAAATATAAACATATCACATTCAATCCACTTTTAATATTCACACCGTAGAAAAAGACCACGTAACGTTAGCACCTCAGGCCGTTCACAGCTATTTGTTTATTTATTCATTGCTTATTATTTCATTATTATTGCCAGCACATTGCGTACATATACCTCTGTACAGATTAACACATATATCTTGGTATTTAACAACAATAGTCTTCATGCGTAATCACTTGAAGCGTTTGTCGTCGTGCTTGACGCTCTGTGAACTAGGTTTACTTACTATTAACACCCCTTAGGCTAAATACGAACAATGTCAATTTGTTCGCGCTCACGTCGCTTTGGAAAGATAAATATCGAAATATTATTGTGCGTGCGAATATGAACCAGCAGATTTTATTATTAAATTAGGAGTTTCTTCAAAATATGCAAATAGTTCAACAAACTCGAAAGTTAACACTTTTGGAGTGACATTATACAGAAGTTGAGATATTTATCTAAATATCAGCATTTAAATGCATTGTTCGTTGATAGGTTTTGTTTAAGCGCTTCTGGGTATTAATTTGGTTGATTTATCAGTCAGTGAATGGTTTATGTATATTTTTTTTTAATGGGATAAATAATAAATGGTGGGGTTTATTACAGGTAAAATAAAGTTTTCCGCTTATAATTTCATGTTTTAGTTTAAGTCCTTTCAATTTTGAGGTTAGCAGAGCTTTTGACTGTAAGAATCTGCAAAAAGTGGAGTGCTTCCTCTCAAAGTCAATGTTCTAAAAAATTTTCAATCGGCTGATCTAGAGAGCTAGTGAAGTTGTGTGAAGGGTTTTCAGCAGATGCTGAGAGTTATCTTAAGGTTAGCCAGAACAATAAGTCGTATTGATATAAAAAAGTTAAAGTAATTTATAAAAAATTATTATATTTTTTGAAAATTTTCTATGTTTCGATACTGAGAGTATCCTGAATTCCTGTAATATTCAAAAGCTATTAAGAAGTTGCCACCTTTCTATAATACACTAAACTAACTAAACGGAAAATATTTGGGAAAATTTGAAAACAAAAGTTTTGGAATTAAAACCAAATATATTAGACGGTTTATCATCAAAATGAGTGATAAAACTCAATAATTGGTTGAAATTGTAGGCGCAAGAGCTTCTGGTCAAAAGCCTTTGATTAAAAGCGCCTGCACTTTCATTTGACGATTGGAGTGCTTCTAGAAAGCACTTTTCGTCAATTGATATATTTATACATAAATGATAAACTTTCTTCGATGATCAATCATTCCCAATCATATTACATTCGCAACTGCAAAAGAAAGAAAGACTGTCAGATGAATGAAATCGTATTTCATTAAGCAATTGTAAAGCCACTATTACAGTCGTACACTTATCTATATTTTATGAGGATATTATATTCCTCACTGCATCTGTTCTCACAATAGACACTCGTCTTAATTTATCTGCATTAAATTTCTATCAGTTGCATCTTACTCGGTTAACTCTTAAAACAAGAAAATAAAAAGTCTGTTTATTCTCACATTTCTGTAAGCTGAACAAATTTGCTTTTAATTGGTCATTAACGTCATTGTATGCAACACTGCATAGCTTTGTATTATTATCTGTGATGCATTAAGAAACATCACGGACCATGAAATTGGTATTCATTAATCAAATATTCAAGTTTGGGAAATACCGCTATTTACCATTTCATCACCTTAGCAATGTATGACATTGGCGTTGTGATAGTACTTAAGCACATAGCAGCCATATATACGGGTATAAGTTGAAAAGAAGAATCAATTGTTGGTGTATACAGGCGGAAGTGTTAAGAAAAGAAGTCAAATTGTAGGATTTAGTAAAAAATACAGAAATTGCCATACTCTGAGCTTTTTATACTACCATCTAATGGTAAAGACTTTTATTCTGAGATAAAACAAGAAGAAGCTTAATATTGTCCAATACCAGTTACATCTTTAAACATCTTATAATGCTGGATCTTCGTAACTGAAAACGTCATGCAAAATGTTTTTCATTACTGAAAGAAGTCAGTGTAGATACTCAATGAGAAAGAGAGAGGAAATACGTTTCGTGTTATTAAGCATTGCGAATATTATAAGGAGCGGAGAGCAAAAATATTTGACAATATTTTGGTAGACATGCTACCTAATTTTGTTATGGTATTTAAAATATTTACGCAACATCTAAAAAAATCGACTTTTGTCATTTAAGAACTTTTATTGTGTGTTCTTCATCCTTTATTCATTCAGTTCCACTTCATTTCAAAGGTATCGATGTCGTGTTCACCAGCACAAACGCTAATTTATTAGCTTCTTATTTGCCTAAAACCGTCGCTTAGCAAATTTGTGAAATTTTAAGGTGAAGTCACGCGGCACGCAAACTTTGGCATTCTTCTGGCATAACATACGTCTACAAGCATACTCAAGGTACGAAAAACATCCTATATAACTGCGAGGTAGCTAAGCCTGAGCTCCCTCGCTATTATCCTTTTAGCGTTGTTATAAATAATTCTACTTTTGCGCTAAATTTATTGCCTGGAGAAGCTATTTGGTATTAATTGCTTATTAATGTGCGATGGAAAACATATATTATGAAGCGGTTAAAATCTTCTTATCTTCTGGTGGAACAATGCAGTGCCATAAATTACCAAGCCACCTAAATGGGAGAAAATATGGAATCTAAATGAAAGTGGCAGTATATTTATTTTTATTTATATTTTTCAAGCAGCTTAAAAAATAGTCATCCAATAGTCAGCAAAATATAAATTCTCGGAAAAATTATTTAATCCACACCCTTAATGCTGGACTCTCTTAACTAAAAAATTATGGCTCAAGGCCTTAAAATATTCCTATGTATACCACTGTCGGAATAGTATAATCCTATAAACCATAGGTTGAAGTTATAGAAGTGTATATTCAGTAAATTTCAAACAAGTTTCACTAAAACAATATTTCAACTAACTCTCCGTTGTGTTCATCGATTCAAAGTAACAACTCACTCAAAATGAAAACATTACAAGATGCAGAAGAGTACACTCTGAACATTAAAATTACATCAAAACAGTAAAACATCCATTCAATTACAACTTAATATTATGCATAATTCATTGAACCCGGCAAAAGCTCAAGCACGTACCCAAAGTGACTTCACAAAATTGAAAAAAAATCGATAAATCAAACTTGAGATAGACCCTCCTTGGGCAATATATCACTCTGTATAGTAGAAAAAGAAAAATCGCGCAGAGTTTGTTTGTAGAAGTTATGTTAATGCGAAATCATCAAAGCTGCATGTCTTTACTCTGCCATATATGTATAAAAACCATATAAATACAGGGTACGAAGTTACCTCGTCTATTAAAAGCAAACGGTGGCAGTATTACAGTGAAACTTCGATAAGTCGTAACCTCGATAAGCGAAAAACCTTGATATTTCATAGTATTTCTTCGGTCCCTAGAAAAATTCGCGAAAAATGCATGTATTTCGGCCCCTTTGATAACTCGTATTTTTCTTGAGACAAAAATTGAAAAATGTGTATCAAAAGCCTCTACAACTCGTATTTTTTGCTTGCGGTTTTGTTAAGGATCAAAAGGTAGTCGTAATCAGCGAAGATGTACTTCACATAGCAAAGTGGGCTCGTGTTCCACAAAATGCAGAAACACGTGTAAACATTGATGACTACATTCATGTTGATGATGAGTTGGTGATTACTGGAAGCCTCAATGATGATGAAATTCTGGGTTTCGAAAACATCGACGATGAAAACGATGAAACATTTGAAATTCCCTCAGTTTCCACAAAGGTTGCGAAAGCTTCAATTGAAAATTTGCGTCTTTTTTTCATGGCATCAAATGTTGAAGACACTATTTTTAATGACATTGTAAACATTGATAATGCCATAGATAAAATACGCCAAAATAATGTCCGTCAAAAACATATTACGGATTTCTTTTAAAATGAACACTTTTCTTAATTTTTTTGTACAATTTTTCAAAATACATATGTATGTACATACATATATTGATTGAATAACATATGTCCTTTATTTTAAAATTTAAATATGTACAATCATTTCTTGTTTTTTATGTAAAATTGAAAAAATAAATAAATAAAAAAAACTCTATAATTCGTATATTCTGTATGTTGCCTCTATAAGTTGTATAACTTGATAACTTGAAAAACTCCATAACTCGTATTTAAATTGTGGTCCCTTGCAAATACGAGTTATCGAAGTTTCACTGTACTCATACACTAGCAAAATACTGAAACAAAAATAATAAATAATAGAAAATTAATGTATTTCTATATTTTTTACGCTGTGCGCGCGTCTCCTGTGTCGGCATTCATTAAGATCATTAATTGAATTCGCCGTCGACAATTGAGCATTTTGCCGCTTTTTGATTTGCAACTTTCGAATGTGCGGTTTGCATATATTCAACATTTTCATTTGTTTATTTGCGTTTCTTATTAATTTTTATACAGATGTTTATCACAAACAATCTTGCGATTTTGTTCATCTTTCACTCGCTAAGTGGTCCCCTGCGTGTGGCTTTATTTGGTTAAGATCACTTAAGTGATATTTTGTAGCATTATTTTTGTTTCTGTTGCTGTTTCTATTTTCACAAATTCAACGCATATATTTAATGTATTCACTTTAAAACAATAACAGTGCATGTATGTTCTCAGGTTAACAATTGAAGTACTCCGACAATAAATTCTACATTCTATTCTTTAATCGTTCTTTTGTTGGTATATTCGTAAATATGTAAATATTTATTATGTATGTATGCGAATTTTTTACCATTAACTGTCTGTGTTGGCGTTATTTGTTAGTTTAGGTAATGCAAAATAACCGCCTTGTCAGCTAATGTCGGAAATTCGTGTGAAATTGTCTGAGCGCAGTCAAACAAAAGACTTAAGACACAAACCTGCCAATGTGAATATAATTTTTGCGGTTTTTGGCATAATCGCATGCCTGAATTGAAATTGACGTTGTTAATAGCAAAAAATCTAAAATCTATCTAAAAATTCCAACATTGGTCAAAAAATGTTAATCAGAATCGATAACTTTATTTTTGATAATTTCTGCTCTTACATGAATTAGAAATCTCCGATTAACCATACATATAGTATATTACCACTTATATAACTAAAATTTCAAACAATAAAAATTCACAAAATTTGTAGTCTCAATATTTCGGAAACTCTGTGAGTGAAATCGATTAAAACAAGAAAAAACGTTAACTTCGGCCGAACCTAATATACCCTTCACAAGTGCATTTATTTCAGTTACGACTTTGTTCGAGAGTGCTCAATTCTGAGGAATACGTGCCTAAATTAATTAAAATGCCTCAGAGCTATAGAAATTTAAAAAATCTGTACATGCCTTGTTCGAGTACTTAAAATTAAGGGCTCAAATTTTCAAAGAATTTTTCTTAGGGTATTTCCAAGGAAATTTCATGAAGGGATTGAAAAAAAAGTAAAAAAAAACGCGCTACTACATATACTGTTATATTATATATCGTATTAGGGATCCCGAAGTGATAGTCCCGTTTTTTCAGGATTCTAATATGACGATCTAATTGATCTAATTGATTATTTGAACATTTTTAGTTAAAATTGGAGCAGAAGTTCACACAACCAACCACCGCCTTAAAAGAATCTTTCATTGCTAACAGTAATGTAAAGTAGATGTGCAGTTATTTAGCTTATTATTTATATTGTAAGCAAATTGAAAGGTGAATTTTGTCCATTTCATCTTCTTCAAAGTAATAACCTTCCGCTGCAATACACTTATGCCAACGAATTTTCCAGTCATCATAGCATTGGAAAAATCCTCCGTCGTGATGGCCATCAGAGGCTTCTTCGATTCAGCTTTTATATCCTCAATTGAGTCAAAACGGTGTCCTCGGAGTGGTCATGTGAATTTTCTGAATAGCCAGAAGTTACACGAAGATAAATCAGCCGAATGCGGTGGTTGCGGCACGATATTAGTTGAAAATGTGGCGAAATGATCACGAATAACCAATGCAGTATGAGATGATGCATTATCGCACTACTTTGCTCAATACACTCAGACATCGTAAAAATCGAAGAATTCACTTTTAGAGCCTCACAAAACGACGCGTAACTCAAATACTAATGAATATTTTGACATGAAATTTAGCACAAGTGTCATTAACAGAACTGCCAACTGACAGAAAAAAATTTAGTCATTCGAAAAACACGCGAAGTATAAACTAAAAATTTTCCTTTCAATTTGATCAAAGTATTATAACCCTTTGCTGTGTACGAATAATAAAATCGCATTTAAGAAATTACCAAAGCTTACAAATACAATTAAATGGATTTCGTCAAATAAACCAAATTATCTAATTTCTGATTGAGATCTCAGGCATGCAGAGTCACACCACTTAGTATTATGTGGTTGTGCAGCAAATCATTACTGCAAATAAATAAGCGTTATAAAGCGAAGTGGCAATTATAAAAATTGCATTTGACAACCGCTAGCTCTGTACGTTGCGCAAAAAAGGAGATCGCTGGGAGCAGTAATGCGTTCAAGTCTCTGGTGACGCGCGGCACATAAATGGCAATCTCGAGTAAACAGAATGAAGTTGTTTAAAGAAAGCAGTTTTAGAAGGCGGAAGTATTGACTTTTGATGAAAATTTATGTTGCGGAGCTTTTGTCGGAAAGTGTTAGTAATTAGAATGAATTTTGCACAAATATCTTTAGAATTTGCAACTTTTTAACGTTTTTGATCAGCATATTTATATGCTTTAAAGAACTTTTTTGCTCACATATGCACATGTATGTTAAAAATAATATTTTTTTTATAAAGCTTTTGATAAATAAAATATTTAAGCCACGAACTCGTTTCAGTTGTGAACAGAAATTATTAAATGTTTCGCAAAAAAGTCAACAATAATATCAAAATCGTGCCAACAAACACTTGTTATTACTACTGATTAACACCCTCACAACTCAAATCATTGCCACAAGCTGTGCGCCACGCGACTTCCGACTGCGCAATAACCGTGTTACAACCAAAGATAACAAAATAACAACACTTGTGTATGTTGCTATTGTAATATAACGTATAAGTCCATGACTAGGTAAGCAACATGCAAAATACTTTCTATTGCAGATTCTGTTGTATTTTCATGACTGCCAAAATCAAATTGCACTTACTTATGGGTGTAACAAATCGCAACTGTAGAAAAAAGTCCACGGTCTGGCACCTACAATCGAATTTGAGTGAATTTTCTCTAAACACGACGCCCATTTATTTGCAGCGAGTATAAATTTTGCGGATTTTATGTTGATTTATTGTTTTTGTTCCATTATTATTGTATACAACTGCGCTTTGGTTGTTATAACTGGCCTTAGGTCATGATTTAAATTTTGCTATTGAAATTTAGTCCGAAACTAGAGCAAAACTTGCGATTGCCTATCGTTCCGGTGATATAAATTGCAATTATCTCTGTGCTACGCTGCGTTGAATAGCGGTGCATAACGGCTGATAGTTGTGAATAAAATTTTAGTGCCGGCAGTTGCGCATGTCAAGTGGAGTATAAGCTAAGTTGCCACAAATATTGGCGTGATGCTTAAACACTTGCTTGATTGGCAAAGTGCAACAAAATTTAATTTTATATGCGGTAATAAGTTTTCGAACTAAGTTATCATTAACTTTTAATATTGAAATGTGTTTATTTAGGCGCATTTTATCTTGAAATTAATTTATTACTTAGACTCTAGTTAACGTTCACCATTCTGGATGCTAATTTTACTGTTGAATTTAATTAATGTAGCATTTTACGATTAGAAAATATATTTAGCCTAATGAAACGAATATTGCCAAGAGTCTTTTCAAAATCTAAATAAATAACGGTTTAAAATATATTTCTTAACTTTGTATATAAAATCAGCAGCTAGTTTCAAGTTCCAATTTTTTCTGCTCATCAAATTGTAGTTGCTTGGTTGGACTTTCTTCTTCAAATTATCCTCTGACTACTATCTTTCGTTTTTAAATAAGCAAACAAATGAAATATCTGCCAACCGGTCATACTGGATCGGTTTGGGGGTTATACATTTAAGTGCTCTGCGCTGATCTCAATTTAAGATATGGCTCATTTGTCTTTACAACTATACATTAGAGATGTACATGCATTTCAAAATTCAACTGCTTTTACTATCAAATTACTCTCACAACTTAAAAACACCTGTACTTCATTGACATAAGCACTGTGACTGTTTTAGATAATGACAATCCAGCAATTATAATAATCAATAAAAAATACAGCATCGTCATTGTTTTGCTGCTATGAAAATTTAATTTTTTGTTAACTAAACAAACACAAACTAATTCGCTTCAATTAAAAACAGCAGCAAAGACAACATTGCCAAGCAGGTTTACTGTCTCTCTCGCTCAATGAACCAGCGGCGCGCTTGGATGTAAATGAATGAGCTAGATTCTGCTAGAGCTAACTGACGCCCGTTTGTCTAACGAAGTCAGTATATTCGCACAAAAAAGAGTAATTATCGGACAGTTTAATGCTGATAAAAATGGGTGGATAAATAACTTAAATACATTGAGACACGTAGTTTGCAACATTAATTTGATTGACAAGTATACTAGTTGTTGAAATCGTTTGGCGTTACTAATTAAAAGCAAATAAACAAGTAATGACTGACATTTTAGAAAAATAGTGTTATTTCTTGAAAAATTTTGCAGCTGCGAAACTTAGGTGAAGTTATGTAGGGTAGTATTTGGTGTGAGTTAGGTACGTTGAATTAATGTTAGCTTCTGTTTTATTAGATTGAGTTTTCTCAATTCGTTTAAGGTGTGTTTACGCAGATATTTCATCATCGATCGTGCAAACGATGGAGAGTAGAGCAGAAAGTATATAAATGGTCTCAGCTTCCTCCATACTAATGGGGTGTCAAAAAAGTCTGGCGGTATTTTCGCTAGTTGGCGCTGAAAGCGCGTAGTTCTAGTTTTATTCGTCGCATCGGGTTATGCTATACCTTTTTTGGAAAGCTCATTTCACGCGCTAACACGTGTTTGATTGATTGTCGTTTCTTTTAAGTCGTTCGTGAGTTATAGCGTCGCAAACATGGAGCAAAATAAAGAGAAAATACGGCATATTTTACAGTACTACTACGATAAAGGCAAAAATGCATCTCAAGCCGCCAATAAAATTTGTGCAGTTTATGGACCCGATACAGTTTCCATTTCCACCGCACAACTATGGTTTCAACGTTTTCGTTCTGGTGTAGAGGTTCGAAGATGCGCCACGCTCCGGAAGGCCTGTAGTCGAAAATTGCGATAAAATTGCTGAATTGGTCGAAAGAGACCGGCAGAGTAGCAGCCGTAGCATTGGTCAAGAGCTGGGCATGAGTCATCAAAAATTCATTTCAATTTCAATAAAAAAAAAAAATTCAATACAAATACCGCAAGACTTTTTTGACAACCTAATATATAGGATAATTGCCGTATGTTCAGAGGATTCCTTTTATTCCACTATTAGCCAAAAAAATCTCGAAGCCTTACAAATTGTGGTTATTGGCTATCACTAACTGAGTTTAAGAGTGAACCATAAATGTGCCTTTCATTCTCTCCATAGAAACCGTTCTTTTGTTCAATTACGGTCTTTCAATAAAAAAATATCAACCTTAGAAAGCTGCAGCTGAAATTTACAATAGTATTTCTTATACAATATTCAACCATCCAAATTTGTTAAAATTATTGAACGAATTGTTAACTCTCATTATAAAGATCTCAAGAATTTCAAATTGTTTTGGTCAACTTGTCGGTTATTTAGCAAAAGCGATCCTTCCAAGACCCCACACGGAACAACAATTGTCCATTATCCCACTGAAACAATTCAATACCACTGCAATTCAATCCCATGTCATTGCCTTTCTTTGCTATCCACGCAACGGCAATTTGTGCAGCATCAAGTGAAAACAAAAAAGCAAGCAAATTAGTTGCAACATTTCAGCAAAAACACTACCAAATGCCAGCGATTTTCCAGATATTATAGTGCAATTTGTTATCATTTCATCGCCACCATAAGTCGGCACACTTCCAAAGCAGTGCCGAAAGTTTACAATCATATCGCATTCAATTAAATATAAAGTGATCGACTAAAAAATAAGGAATAAAATGTTGCACAGATACGTATACATAAATATCAAAATATCTGAGTATGTCTGTCTATCCATTGACCATTTCAGCGGGTGGGCAACGCTGTTTTCAATATAATTGGAAATAATTTATCTGCAAGGCTTTTAAAGGAGATTTCGACTTGATGGTGGGAGGTAAGCGCCCAAATGATTATTGCACAGGCGCTGATATGCACCACTTAGAAATGCACTACATGGATATACATATATACCTATGGTACTTATGTATTATATATAGAAGCAGCATATAAAAATTATCATTAGACGCCGCAGCCCCTCCGACGTTGCGGGCGTCTTTATAAGCTCGACCGCATTACTCCGACATGTCGGCGTCGCGAACCAAAAACGTATTTTTATTACATTTTCGCTTTATGCTTTTTAACTTTATTTTTATTTCTCTATTTTTGTTTTCGTCGTAACACGTTGTCGCTTG
The DNA here is from genome assembly GCF_024586455.1 of Bactrocera neohumeralis. NCBI lineage: Eukaryota > Metazoa > Arthropoda > Insecta > Diptera > Tephritidae > Bactrocera > Bactrocera neohumeralis. Next base: position 77,302,596 of record NC_065919.1, on the reverse strand, counting down.
GCGCACTTGTAGGTATCTGAGGTTTTTAGCCAAAAGCCACAGCTAATTTGCGGCTGCGGTGTTGCCTTTTTGGCTGCTGGCATAAAATGAAATAAAGTTTCTCTTTCGATGTCAGATAATTTGTAGCAAAACACTGTAAAGGGTGGAGATTTCACAGGGATGTCGGGTGTGGTCTTGTACTGGTTGCTTGAGTAGTTTTATTACTCGATTTTCAAACGCGCTTGCGGCACGCAGTATTCTTTAGGAAAAGTTGGAAACTCGCATTTTAGTGGTTATTGGAAAAATTATGCAGTAGTTGTTTATGTTTATAGATACTATATATATGCAGATAGAGTAAACAAGTATATATGTAATAGAACCAGCAGCAACGAAAAGGCTATGATTTGACATACAACAAACAAACAAAGGAATCTGGAACTACAGATAAAAAGTTTAATTTATTTTCCTTTAGAGATCGGCAGTCTGAGTACATTTGGTTGAAATTTCCTTTGTGTATGGAAAAACATATGAAGCAGAAAATTAGTCTCAATATGTAAGAAGAAAGCGAAAGAAAATCGATTATTGCTTGATATTTATGAATTTTATGTAATATAATTTATATTGAACTCTGGTCACTCTTCTAAAAATTTATTATTCTTTGGATATGAACTACGTAAAAGCAACTTCGTTAATAATTTTTCATCAACTTTCATTATTACATCACGCCAAATCTAATTCCTTTAATATGCAATAAAAAAGCTGAACTTGAAAGACTTCTTCCGCTACCCACCCACACTGCCGTTGCCTCGCGCGCTCTCTGGGACACTCAAGCGTCGGCTTATTATTGCCTGTCAATTGGCACAATGAATTACAGGCTGCATTATGAGTTGGCGGCAGATATGTACTTTATGTAATGCATTCATCATATGACAACAACAATTTCCTTTCCACAGCCAACAACTCAATAGCAAAGAACCCTAGAAGTTACTGTGGTGATATGGATTACTTTGATATATAAATTTAGCAGCAGCCAGAAATGCTTTTCGCAACGCTTTTACAAGCCGCGCCACATACGAAAACACTCATACACCTGCAATGCTGTCATGATTTATGTGCTTGCACATACATTAAATGTATACAGAGGAAAAAGAGAGTACATGCATATATGTGTGTGTGTTTGCAAGGATTACTGGCGTCTTGGCCACTTCAAAGGCAATCAGTTGCGGTGGATTGTAGTCAAATTGACTTTGAGTTGTGTCTCGCCTCGAGTTCGTTTGCTTTTGACTTGTGGCGGCGCAGCCAACACACCCGACCGTAGTATTGAGTTGAACTTGTCTGGGATTCACATTGAATTTGCTTTGGGGCAGAATTTGACTGTGGCGCGATGCGTTTATTACAGGCGGTAGGTATTTACATTGTTGCAAGCAGCCACTCTCTTATTTCAAATTATTATGTGTTTTTAGTTCGTTTTTTTAGAATTTTATTTCTACTACCTTTCGTTGGGCGCTTGTAGTTTCTTCCAAAGCAATCAATCATAGAAGCAAGACATTCTGGCTACTCAACATAAACGAGATAAATATAATTTGTGTTGTAGCGGAGTGTGAAATGTCTTTTCGGTGGCTTTGTAGACACTTGCTGGCTTTGTATGTATGTAAATATTGCACAAACGTGTAAGAAAATGTGAGATTCTCGTATATAAGAATGTAATATAATATTTGCTACCTTGATATCTTTTGTGTGCCTATATCTTCCTTCCTAGTTCTTTCTGCAAGTACCTTCTGGAACTTTTACTGCTTTTGGAAATTTAAAATGTATGAAGTAGCTCTTTAGTTTTTCTATAAAATTACCTCATTTATATTTATATCCCACACAAAATTTCTTTTTCAAAACTCTCAACTGAGTAATGTTTGTGGCAACACACCCACAATTCGCAATAATACGGAAATTTAAAAAACAAAATCTTATTTATACAGCATTATCTTGCACACAAAGAGTAAAACTGAAAGCAAAGTAATCAAAAGAGAATTAACTTTCACCTGTGGCAGCAGATTACTATTCATTCCACGTGCGTAATTCCTTTCCCGAAAACAGTCTTCACAGTCAATGTTTCCTTTTTTCCTCTTGTTCATCTTCAATTACATACATCAACTGGTAGCAGGCAGGCGGACGGCGTTTACCGCGCCACTTCCTGGCTATTATCATAGTGGGCAACGCCAGCCATCAGTGGGTCCAGCAAAGGCTTCAACGCATTCGCATCATTATTTTCCTAATTCCAGGTGGCTGCCAACAAAACTCAATACAAAACACACATAAAAGAAAATGACGTGCAATAAAACACGAACGTAGTAACCCCCAGAGTGCAAAGCCAAGTAGGTGGTCCAGCGCATTTTTTTGGCGGCACTCATTAAACATGTTTTTTCCAAAACTATTAAGTTGGATTTCTATAAATAACAGATATACACATGTACTTACATAAATAAAGCTCCACAAACTTAAGTTTACACAAGGCGAGGTAATTATTTGTAAAGCTTTGAGAAACTAAATACTTTAGTTTTAATTAATTTAAGAAAAATTATTTAAAAATGTAAGTAACATGATTCCTTAAAAAACTGCTTATTTGTCCATAAACAATATAAATTGCGTTAAAACTTAATTATTACCCAAACTTTGATAACCCAAATGTTAGGTTTAATTTTCCGTTGCATGATTCATAATAATTTTTTTCCAGGTACATTTTGCTCTGCTCAAGGTATTTTCCGAAATAAATTTATATCATATGATTTATTATGCCAATGAACTGCTTTTCAAAATTAGTGTGGCAAAATTTTTGATTTGTTGATTGAATTAAGCACTAAATTACACACCATACCTGAGATAATTTTAAGCCGGGCAAACAGTGAAGTTAAGGCTGAAACAAAAGGATAAAAAATTATATTAGCATTTGAATATAAATAACGTTTATGTTTACGTTTAAGTTTAAGTTTAAGTTTAAGTTGAAGTTTAAGTTTAAGTTTAAGTTTAAGTTTAAGTTTAAGTTTAAGTTTAAGTTTAAGTTTAAGTTTAAGTTTAAGTTTAAGTTTAAGTTTAAGTTTAAGTTTAAGTTTAAGTTTAAGTTTAAGTTTAAGTTTAAGTTTAAGTTTAAGTTTAAGTTTAAGTTTAAGTTTAAGTTTAAGTTTAAGTTTAAGTTTAAGTTTAAGTTTAAGTTTAAGTTTAAGTTTAAGTTTAAGTTTAAGTTTAAGTTTAAGTTTAAGTTTAAGTTTAAGTTTAAGTTTAAGTTTAAGTTTAAGTTTAAGTTTAAGTTTAAGTTTAAGTTTAAGTTTAAGTCGTCAAAATAATTGTCAAGCATATGCTAGTACTTAGTTAAGTGTAAACAATAACTAAGCGTAGTCATAAAACAATCAACTACACTCTATAAGGTAAAAAAAACTAATATAGGGTTTATGGGGAAGTAGTAACACCTTGTTTGTACTCATAAATAAAAATAGCAAGAAAGCGATTTTTTCAATATTTATTGATTT